>NW_028125547.1:0-245017 GCF_965194825.1 Balaenoptera physalus
CAGTTATGTTCCCAGGCCACAGGGGTCCAGAATCAATCCTCAGTTATGTTCCCAGGCCACAGTATTCCACAATCTAAACAGATGTCATGTTCCCAGGCCTCAGGGTTCCAGAATCCACCCATGTCATGTTCCCAGGCCTCAGGGTTCCAGAATAAAACCTCAGTCATGTTCCCAGGCCTCAGGGTTCCAGAACCAAGGCTCAGTTATGTTCCCAGGCCACAGTATTCCACAATCTAAACAGATGTCATGTTCCCAGGCCTCAGGGTTCCAGAATCCACCCATGTCATGTTCCCAGGCCTCAGGGTTCCAGAATCCACCCATGTCATGTTAACAGGACACAGGGTTCCAGAATCCACCCATGTCATGTTAACAGGACACAGGGTTCCAGAATCCACCTATGTCATGTTCCCAGGCCTCAGGGTTCCAGAATCCACCCATGTCATGTTCCCAGGCCTCAGGGTTCCAGAATAAAACCTCAGTCATGTTCCCAGGCCTCAGGGTTCCAGAATCCACCCATGTCATGTTAACAGGACACAGGGTTCCAGAATCCACCCATGTCATGTTCCCAGGCCTCAGGGTTCCAGAATAAAACCTCAGTCATGTTCCCAGTCCACAGGGGTCAAGAACCAAGGCTCAGTTATGTTCCCAGGCCACAGGGGTCCAGAACCAAGGCTCAGTTATGTTCCCAGGCCACAGTATTCCACAATCTAAACAGATGTCATGTTCCCAGGCCTCAGGGTTCCAGAATAAAACCTCAGTCATGTTCCCAGGCCTCAGGGGTCCAGAACCAAGGCTCAGTTATGTTCCCAGGCCACAGTATTCCACAATCTAAACAGATGTCATGTTCCCAGGCCTCAGGGTTCCAGAATCCACCCATGTCATGTTCCCAGGCCTCAGGGTTCCAGAATCCACCCATGTCATGTTAACAGGACACAGGGTTCCAGAATCCACCCATGTCATGTTAACAGGACACAGCGTTCCAGAATCCACCCATGTCATGTTCCCAGGCCTCAGGGTTCCAGAATCCACCCATGTCATGTTCCCAGGCCTCAGGGTTCCAGAATAAAACCTCAGTCATGTTCCCAGGCCTCAGGGTTCCAGAATCCACCCATGTCATGTTATCAGGACACAGTGTTCCAGAATCCACCCATGTCATGTTCCCAGGCCTCAGGGTTCCAGAATAAAACCTCAGTCATGTTCCCAGGCCTCAGGGTTCCAGAACCAAGGCTCAGTTATGTTCCCAGGCCACAGTATTCCACAATCTAAACAGATGTCATGTTCCCAGGCCTCAGGGTTCCAGAATCCACCCATGTCATGTTCCCAGGCCTCAGGGTTCCAGAATCCACCCATGTCATGTTCCCAGGCCTCAGGGTTCCAGAATAAAACCTCAGTCATGTTCCCAGGCCTCAGGGTTCCAGAATCCACCCATGTCATGTTATCAGGACACAGTGTTCCAGAATCCACCCATGTCATGTTCCCAGGCCTCAGGGTTCCAGAATAAAACCTCAGTCATGTTCCCAGGCCTCAGGGTTCCAGAATCCACCCATGTCATGTTAACAGGACACAGGGTTCCAGAATCCACCCATGTCATGTTCCCAGGCCTCAGGGTTCCACAATCCACCCATGTCATGTTCCCAGGCTTCAGGGTTCCAGAATCCACCCATGTCATGTTCCCAGGCCTCAGGGTTCCAGAATCCACCCATGTCATGTTCCCAGGCCTCAGGGTTCCAGAATAAAACCTCAGTCATGTTCCCAGTCCACAGGGGTCCAGAACCAAGGCTCAGTTATGTTCCCAGGCCACAGGGGTCCAGAACCAAGGCTCAGTTATGTTCCCAGGCCACAGGTGTCCAGAATCAATCCTCAGTTATGTTCCCAGGCCACAGTATTCCACAATCTAAACAGATGTCATGTTCCCAGGCCTCAGGGTTCCAGAATCCACCCATGTCATGTTAACAGGACACAGGGTTCCAGAATCCACCCATGTCACGTTAACAGGACACAGGGTTCCAGAATCCACCCATGTCATGTTCCCAGGCCTCAGGGTTCCAGAATAAAACCTCAGTCATGTTCCCAGGCCTCAGGGTTCCAGAATCCACCCATGTCATGTTAACAGGACACAGGGTTCCAGAATCCACCCATGTCATGTTCCCAGGCCTCAGGGTTCCAGAATCCACCCATGTCATGTTAACAGGACACAGGGTTCCAGAATCCACCCATGTCATGTTCCCAGGCCTCAGGGTTCCAGAATAAAACCTCAGTCATGTTCCCAGGCCTCAGGGTTCCAGAATCCACCCATGTCATGTTAACAGGACACAGGGTTCCAGAATCCACCCATGTCATGTTCCCAGGCCTCAGGGTTCCAGAATCCACCCATGTCATGTTAACAGGACACAGGGTTCCAGAATCCACCCATGTCATGTTCCCAGGCCTCAGGGTTCCAGAATCCACCCATGTCATGTTCCCAGGCCTCAGGGTTCCAGAATCCACCCATGTCATGTTCCCAGGCCTCAGGGTTCCAGAATAAAACCTCAGTCATGTTCCCAGGCCTCAGGGTTCCAGAACCAAGGCTCAGTTATGTTCCCAGGCCACAGTATTCCACAATCTAAACAGATGTCATGTTCCCAGGCCTCAGGGTTCCAGAATCCACCCATTTCATGTTCCCAGGCCTCAGGGTTCCAGAATAAAACCTCAGTCATGTTCCCAGGCCTCAGGGTTCCAGAATCCACCCATGTCATGTTCCCAGGCCTCAGGGTTCCAGAATCCACCCATGTCATGTTCCCAGGCCTCAGGGTTCCAGAATCCACCCATGTCATGTTCCCAGGCCTCAGGGTTCCAGAATAAAACCTCAGTCATGTTCCCAGTCCACAGGGGTCCAGAACAAAGGCTCAGTTATGTTCCCAGGCCACAGGGGTCCAGAACCAAGGCTCAGTTATGTTCCCAGGCCACAGGGGTCCAGAATCAATCCTCAGTTATGTTCCCAGGCCACAGTATTCCACAATCTAAACAGATGTCATGTTCCCAGGCCTCAGGGTTCCAGAATCCACCCATGTCATGTTAACAGGACACAGGATTCCAGAATCCACCCATGTCATGTTCCCAGGCCTCAGGGTTCCAGAATCCACCCATGTCATGTTCCCAGGCCTCAGGGTTCCAGAATAAAACCTCAGTCATGTTCCCAGGCCTCAGGGTTCCAGAATCCACCCATGTCATGTTAACAAGACACAGGGTTCCAGAATCCACCCATGTCATGTTCCCAGGCCTCAGGGTTCCAGAATCCACCCATGTCATGTTAACAGGACACAGGGTTCCAGAATCCACCCATGTCATGTTCCCAGGCCTCAGGGTTCCAGAATAAAACCTCAGTCATGTTCCCAGGCCTCAGGGTTCCAGAATCCACCCATGTCATGTTAACAGGACACAGGGTTCCAGAATCCACCCATGTCATGTTCCCAGGCCTCAGGGTTCCAGAATCCACCCATGTCATGTTAACAGGACACAGGGTTCCAGAATCCACCCATGTCATGTTCCCAGGCCTCAGGGTTCCAGAATCCACCCATGTCATGTTCCCAGGCCTCAGGGTTCCAGAATCCACCCATGTCATGTTCCCAGGCCTCAGGGTTCCAGAATAAAACCTCAGTCATGTTCCCAGGCCTCAGGGTTCCAGAACCAAGGCTCAGTTATGTTCCCAGGCCACAGGGGTCCAGAACCAAGGCTCAGTTATGTTCCCAGGCCACAGGTGTCCAGAATCAATCCTCAGTTATGTTCCCAGGCCACAGTATTCCACAATCTAAACAGATGTCATGTTCCCAGGCCTCAGGGTTCCAGAATCCACCCATGTCATGTTAACAGGACACAGGGTTCCAGAATCCACCCATGTCACGTTAACAGGACACAGGGTTCCAGAATCCACCCATGTCATGTTCCCAGGCCTCAGGGTTCCAGAATAAAACCTCAGTCATGTTCCCAGGCCTCAGGGTTCCAGAATCCACCCATGTCATGTTAACAGGACACAGGGTTCCAGAATCCACCCATGTCATGTTCCCAGGCCTCAGGGTTCCAGAATCCACCCATGTCATGTTAACAGGACACAGGGTTCCAGAATCCACCCATGTCATGTTCCCAGGCCTCAGGGTTCCAGAATAAAACCTCAGTCATGTTCCCAGGCCTCAGGGTTCCAGAATCCACCCATGTCATGTTAACAGGACACAGGGTTCCAGAATCCACCCATGTCATGTTCCCAGGCCTCAGGGTTCCAGAATCCACCCATGTCATGTTAACAGGACACAGGGTTCCAGAATCCACCCATGTCATGTTCCCAGGCCTCAGGGTTCCAGAATCCACCCATGTCATGTTCCCAGGCCTCAGGGTTCCAGAATCCACCCATGTCATGTTCCCAGGCCTCAGGGTTCCAGAATAAAACCTCAGTCATGTTCCCAGGCCTCAGGGTTCCAGAACCAAGGCTCAGTTATGTTCCCAGGCCACAGTATTCCACAATCTAAACAGATGTCATGTTCCCAGGCCTCAGGGTTCCAGAATCCACCCATATCATGTTCCCAGGCCTCAGGGTTCCAGAATAAAACCTCAGTCATGTTCCCAGGCCTCAGGGTTCCAGAATCCACCCATGTCATGTTCCCAGGCCTCAGGGTTCCAGAATCCACCCATGTCATGTTCCCAGGCCTCAGGGTTCCAGAATCCACCCATGTCATGTTCCCAGGCCTCAGGGTTCCAGAATAAAACCTCAGTCATGTTCCCAGTCCACAGGGGTCCAGAACAAAGGCTCAGTTATGTTCCCAGGCCACAGGGGTCCAGAACCAAGGCTCAGTTATGTTCCCAGGCCACAGGGGTCCAGAATCAATCCTCAGTTATGTTCCCAGGCCACAGTATTCCACAATCTAAACAGATGTCATGTTCCCAGGCCTCAGGGTTCCAGAATCCACCCATGTCATGTTAACAGGACACAGGATTCCAGAATCCACCCATGTCATGTTCCCAGGCCTCAGGGTTCCAGAATCCACCCATGTCATGTTCCCAGGCCTCAGGGTTCCAGAATAAAACCTCAGTCATGTTCCCAGGCCTCAGGGTTCCAGAATCCACCCATGTCATGTTAACAAGACACAGGGTTCCAGAATCCACCCATGTCATGTTCCCAGGCCTCAGGGTTCCAGAATCCACCCATGTCATGTTAACAGGACACAGGGTTCCAGAATCCACCCATGTCATGTTCCCAGGCCTCAGGGTTCCAGAATAAAACCTCAGTCATGTTCCCAGGCCTCAGGGTTCCAGAATCCACCCATGTCATGTTAACAGGACACAGGGTTCCAGAATCCACCCATGTCATGTTCCCAGGCCTCAGGGTTCCAGAATCCACCCATGTCATGTTAACAGGACACAGGGTTCCAGAATCCACCCATGTCATGTTCCCAGGCCTCAGGGTTCCAGAATCCACCCATGTCATGTTCCCAGGCCTCAGGGTTCCAGAATCCACCCATGTCATGTTCCCAGGCCTCAGGGTTCCAGAATAAAACCTCAGTCATGTTCCCAGGCCTCAGGGTTCCAGAACCAAGGCTCAGTTATGTTCCCAGGCCACAGTATTCCACAATCTAAACAGATGTCATGTTCCCAGGCCTCAGGGTTCCAGAATCCACCCATGTCATGTTCCCAGGCCTCAGGGTTCCAGAATAAAACCTCAGTCATGTTCCCAGGCCTCAGGGTTCCAGAATCCACCCATGTCATATTAACAGGACACAGGGTTCCAGAATCCACCCATGTCATGTTCCCAGGCCTCAGGGTTCCAGAATCCACCCATGTCATGTTCCCAGGCCTCAGGGTTCCAGAATAAAACCTCAGTCATGTTCCCAGTCCACAGGGGTCCAGAACCAAGGCTCAGTTATGTTCCCAGGCCACAGGGGTCCAGAATCAATCCTCAGTTATGTTCCCAGGCCACAGTATTCCACAATCTAAACAGATGTCATGTTCCCAGGCCTCAGGGTTCCAGAATCCACCCATGTCATGTTCCCAGGCCTCAGGGTTCCAGAATAAAACCTCAGTCATGTTCCCAGGCCTCAGGGTTCCAGAACCAAGGCTCAGTTATGTTCCCAGGCCACAGTATTCCACAATCTAAACAGATGTCATGTTCCCAGGCCTCAGGGTTCCAGAATCCACCCATGTCATGTTCCCAGGCCTCAGGGTTCCAGAATCCACCCATGTCATGTTAACAGGACACAGGGTTCCAGAATCCACCCATGTCATGTTAACAGGACACAGGGTTCCAGAATCCACCTATGTCATGTTCCCAGGCCTCAGGGTTCCAGAATCCACCCATGTCATGTTCCCAGGCCTCAGGGTTCCAGAATAAAACCTCAGTCATGTTCCCAGGCCTCAGGGTTCCAGAATCCACCCATGTCATGTTAACAGGACACAGGGTTCCAGAATCCACCCATGTCATGTTCCCAGGCCTCAGGGTTCCAGAATAAAACCTCAGTCATGTTCCCAGGCCTCAGGGTTCCAGAACCAAGGCTCAGTTATGTTCCCAGGCCACAGTATTCCACAATCTAAACAGATGTCATGTTCCCAGGCCTCAGGGTTCCAGAATCCACCCATGTCATGTTCCCAGGCCTCAGGGTTCCAGAATAAAACCTCAGTCATGTTCCCAGGCCTCAGGGGTCCAGAACCAAGGCTCAGTTATGTTCCCAGGCCACAGGGGTCCAGAACCAAGGCTCAGTTATGTTCCCAGGCCACAGTATTCCACAATCTAAACAGATGTCATGTTCCCAGGCCTCAGGGTTCCAGAATCCACCCATGTCATGTTCCCAGGCCTCAGGGTTCCAGAATCCACCCATGTCATGTTCCCAGGCCTCAGGGTTCCAGAATAAAACCTCAGTCATGTTCCCAGGCCTCAGGGTTCCAGAATCCACCCATGTCATGTTAACAGGACACAGGGTTCCAGAATCCACCCATGTCATGTTCCCAGGCCTCAGGGTTCCAGAATCCACCCATGTCATGTTCCCAGGCCTCAGGGTTCCAGAATAAAACCTCAGTCATGTTCCCAGGCCTCAGGGTTCCAGAATCCACCCATGTCATGTTAACAGGACACAGGGTTCCAGAATCCACCCATGTCATGTTAACAGGACACAGGGTTCCAGAATCCACCCATGTCATGTTCCCAGGCCTCAGGGTTCCAGAATCCACCCATGTCATGTTAACAGGACACAGGGTTCCAGAATCCACCCATGTCATGTTCCCAGGCCTCAGGGTTCCAGAATCCACCCATGTCATGTTCCCAGGCCTCAGGGTTCCAGAATAAAACCTCAGTCATGTTCCCAGGCCTCAGGGTTCCAGAACCAAGGCTCAGTTATGTTCCCAGGCCACAGTATTCCACAATCTAAACAGATGTCATGTTCCCAGGCCTCAGGGTTCCAGAATCCACCCATGTCATGTTCCCAGGCCTCAGGGTTCCAGAATAAAACCTCAGTCATGTTCCCAGGCCACAGGGGTCCAGAACCAAGGCTCAGTTATGTTCCCAGGCCACAGTATTCCACAATCTAAACAGATGTCATGTTCCCAGGCCTCAGGGTTCCAGAATCCACCCATATCATGTTCCCAGGCCTCAGGGTTCCAGAATCCACCCATGTCATGTTCCCAGGCCTCAGGGTTCCAGAATAAAACCTCAGTCATGTTCCCAGTCCACAGGGGTCCAGAATCCACCCATGTCATGTTAACAGGACACAGGGTTCCAGAATCCACCCATGTCATGTTCCCAGGCCTCAGGGTTCCAGAATCCACCCATGTCATGTTCCCAGGCCTCAGGGTTCCAGAATCCACCCATGTCATGTTCCCAGGCCTCAGGGTTCCAGAATCCACCCATGTCATGTTCCCAGGCCTCAGGGTTCCAGAATAAAACCTCAGTCATGTTCCCAGTCCACAGGGGTCCAGAACCAAGGCTCAGTTATGTTCCCAGGCCACAGGGGTCCAGAACCAAGGCTCAGTTATGTTCCCAGGCCACAGGGGTCCAGAATCAATCCTCAGTTATGTTCCCAGGCCACAGTATTCCACAATCTAAACAGATGTCATGTTCCCAGGCCTCAGGGTTCCAGAATCCACCCATGTCATGTTAACAGGACACAGGATTCCAGAATCCACCCATGTCATGTTCCCAGGCCTCAGGGTTCCAGAATCCACCCATGTCATGTTCCCAGGCCTCAGGGTTCCAGAATAAAACCTCAGTCATGTTCCCAGGCCTCAGGGTTCCAGAATCCACCCATGTCATGTTAACAAGACACAGGGTTCCAGAATCCACCCATGTCATGTTCCCAGGCCTCAGGGTTCCAGAATCCACCCATGTCATGTTAACAGGACACAGGGTTCCAGAATCCACCCATGTCATGTTCCCAGGCCTCAGGGTTCCAGAATAAAACCTCAGTCATGTTCCCAGGCCTCAGGGTTCCAGAATCCACCCATGTCATGTTAACAGGACACAGGGTTCCAGAATCCACCCATGTCATGTTCCCAGGCCTCAGGGTTCCAGAATCCACCCATGTCATGTTAACAGGACACAGGGTTCCCGAATCCACCCATGTCATGTTCCCAGGCCTCAGGGTTCCAGAATCCACCCATGTCATGTTCCCAGGCCTCAGGGTTCCAGAATCCACCCATGTCATGTTCCCAGGCCTCAGGGTTCCAGAATAAAACCTCAGTCATGTTCCCAGGCCTCAGGGTTCCAGAACCAAGGCTCAGTTATGTTCCCAGGCCACAGTATTCCACAATCTAAACAGATGTCATGTTCCCAGGCCTCAGGGTTCCAGAATCCACCCATGTCATGTTCCCAGGCCTCAGGGTTCCAGAATAAAACCTCAGTCATGTTCCCAGGCCTCAGGGTTCCAGAATCCACCCATGTCATGTTAACAGGACACAGGGTTCCAGAATCCACCCATGTCATGTTCCCAGGCCTCAGGGTTCCAGAATCCACCCATGTCATGTTCCCAGGCCTCAGGGTTCCAGAATAAAACCTCAGTCATGTTCCCAGGCCTCAGGGTTCCAGAATCCACCCATGTCATGTTCCCAGGCCTCAGGGTTCCATAATCCACCCATGTCATGTTAACAGGACACAGGGTTCCAGAATCCACCCATGTCATGTTCCCAGGCCTCAGGGTTCCAGAATCCACCCATGTCATGTTAACAGGCCTCAGGGTTCCAGAATCCACCCATGTCATGTTCCCAGGCCTCAGGGTTCCAGAATCCACCCATGTCATGTTCCCAGGCCTCAGGGTTCCAGAATCCACCCATGTCATGTTCCCAGGCCTCAGGGTTCCAGAATAAAACCTCAGTCATGTTCCCAGTCCACAGGGGTCCAGAACCAAGCCTCAGTTATGTTCCCAGGCCACAGGGGTCCAGAATCAATCCTCAGTTATGTTCCCAGGCCACAGTATTCCACAATCTAAACAGATGTCATGTTCCCAGGCCTCAGGGTTCCAGAATCCACCCATGTCATGTTCCCAGGCCTCAGGGTTCCAGAATAAAACCTCAGTCATGTTCCCAGGCCTCAGGGTTCCAGAACCAAGGCTCAGTTATGTTCCCAGGCCACAGTATTCCACAATCTAAACAGATGTCATGTTCCCAGGCCTCAGGGTTCCAGAATCCACCCATGTCATGTTCCCAGGCCTCAGGGTTCCAGAATCCACCCATGTCATGTTAACAGGACCCAGGGTTCCAGAATCCACCCATGTCATGTTAACAGGACACAGGGTTCCAGAATCCACCCATGTCATGTTCCCAGGCCTCAGGGTTCCAGAATCCACCCATGTCATGTTCCCAGGCCTCAGGGTTCCAGAATAAAACCTCAGTCATGTTCCCAGTCCACAGGGGTCCAGAATCAATCCTCAGTTATGTTCCCAGGCCACAGTATTCCACAATCTAAACAGATGTCATGTTCCCAGGCCTCAGGGTTCCAGAATCCACCCATGTCATGTTCCCAGGCCTCAGGGTTCCAGAATCCACCCATGTCATGTTCCCAGGCCTCAGGGTTCCAGAATCCACCCATGTCATGTTCCCAGGCCTCAGGGTTCCAGAATAAAACCTCAGTCATGTTCCCAGTCCACAGGGGTCCAGAACCAAGGCTCAGTTATGTTCCCAGGCCACAGGGGTCCAGAATCAATCCTCAGTTATGTTCCCAGGCCACAGTATTCCACAATCTAAACAGATGTCATGTTCCCAGGCCTCAGGGTTCCAGAATCCACCCATGTCATGTTCCCAGGCCTCAGGGTTCCAGAATAAAACCTCAGTCATGTTCCCAGGCCTCAGGGTTCCAGAACCAAGGCTCAGTTATGTTCCCAGGCCACAGTATTCCACAATCTAAACAGATGTCATGTTCCCAGGCCTCAGGGTTCCAGAATCCACCCATGTCATGTTCCCAGGCCTCAGGGTTCCAGAATCCACCCATGTCATGTTAACAGGACCCAGGGTTCCAGAATCCACCCATGTCATGTTAACAGGACACAGGGTTCCAGAATCCACCCATGTCATGTTCCCAGGCCTCAGGGTTCCAGAATCCACCCATGTCATGTTCCCAGGCCTCAGGGTTCCAGAATAAAACCTCAGTCATGTTCCCAGTCCACAGGGGTCCAGAATCAATCCTCAGTTATGTTCCCAGGCCACAGTATTCCACAATCTAAACAGATGTCATGTTCCCAGGCCTCAGGGTTCCAGAATCCACCCATGTCATGTTCCCAGGCCTCAGGGTTCCAGAATCCACCCATGTCATGTTCCCAGGCCTCAGGGTTCCAGAATAAAACCTCAGTCATGTTCCCAGTCCACAGGGGTCCAGAACCAAGGCTCAGTTATGTTCCCAGGCCACAGGGGTCCAGAACCAAGGCTCAGTTATGTTCCCAGGCCACAGTATTCCACAATCTAAACAGATGTCATGTTCCCAGGCCTCAGGGTTCCAGAATAAAACCTCAGTCATGTTCCCAGGCCTCAGGGGTCCAGAACCAAGGCTCAGTTATGTTCCCAGGCCACAGTATTCCACAATCTAAACAGATGTCATGTTCCCAGGCCTCAGGGTTCCAGAATCCACCCATGTCATGTTCCCAGGCCTCAGGGTTCCAGAATCCACCCATGTCATGTTAACAGGACACAGGGTTCCAGAATCCACCCATGTCATGTTAACAGGACACAGCGTTCCAGAATCCACCCATGTCATGTTCCCAGGCCTCAGGGTTCCAGAATCCACCCATGTCATGTTCCCAGGCCTCAGGGTTCCAGAATAAAACCTCAGTCATGTTCCCAGGCCTCAGGGTTCCAGAATCCACCCATGTCATGTTATCAGGACACAGTGTTCCAGAATCCACCCATGTCATGTTCCCAGGCCTCAGGGTTCCAGAATAAAACCTCAGTCATGTTCCCAGGCCTCAGGGTTCCAGAACCAAGGCTCAGTTATGTTCCCAGGCCACAGTATTCCACAATCTAAACAGATGTCATGTTCCCAGGCCTCAGGGTTCCAGAATCCACCCATGTCATGTTCCCAGGCCTCAGGGTTCCAGAATAAAACCTCAGTCATGTTCCCAGGCCTCAGGGGTCCAGAACCAAGGCTCAGTTATGTTCCCAGGCCACAGGGGTCCAGAACCAAGGCTCAGTTATGTTCCCAGGCCACAGTATTCCACAATCTAAACAGATGTCATGTTCCCAGGCCTCAGGGTTCCAGAATCCACCCATGTCATGTTCCCAGGCCTCAGGGTACCAGAATCCACCCATGTCATGTTCCCAGGCCTCAGGGTTCCAGAATAAAACCTCAGTCATGTTCCCAGGCCTCAGGGTTCCAGAATCCACCCATGTCATGTTAACAGGACACAGGGTTCCAGAATCCACCCATGTCATGTTCCCAAGCCTCAGGGTTCCAGAATCCACCCATGTCATGTTCCCAGGCCTCAGGGTTCCAGAATAAAACCTCAGTCATGTTCCCAGGCCTCAGGGTTCCAGAATCCACCCATGTCATGTTAACAGGACACAGGGTTCCAGAATCCACCCATGTCATTTTAACAGGACACAGGGTTCCAGAATCCACCCATGTCATGTTCCCAGGCCTCAGGGTTCCAGAATCCACCCATGTCATGTTAACAGGACACAGGGTTCCAGAATCCACCCATGTCATGTTCCCAGGCCTCAGGGTTCCAGAATCCACCCATGTCATGTTCCCAGGCCTCAGGGTTCCAGAATAAAACCTCAGTCATGTTCCCAGGCCTCAGGGTTCCAGAATCCACCCATGTCATGTTAACAGGACACAGGGTTCCAGAATCCACCCATGTCATGTTCCCAGGCCTCAGGGTTCCAGAATCCACCCATGTCATGTTCCCAGGCCTCAGGGTTCCAGAATAAAACCTCAGTCATGTTCCCAGGCCTCAGGGTTCCAGAATCCACCCATGTCATGTTCCCAGGCCTCAGGGTTCCATAATCCACCCATGTCATGTTAACAGGACACAGGGTTCCAGAATCCACCCATGTCATGTTCCCAGGCCTCAGGGTTCCAGAATCCACCCATGTCATGTTAACAGGCCTCAGGGTTCCAGAATCCACCCATGTCATGTTCCCAGGCCTCAGGGTTCCAGAATCCACCCATGTCATGTTCCCAGGCCTCAGGGTTCCAGAATCCACCCATGTCATGTTCCCAGGCCTCAGGGTTCCAGAATAAAACCTCAGTCATGTTCCCAGTCCACAGGGGTCCAGAATCAATCCTCAGTTATGTTCCCAGGCCACAGTATTCCACAATCTAAACAGATGTCATGTTCCCAGGCCTCAGGGTTCCAGAATCCACCCATGTCATGTTCCCAGGCCTCAGGGTTCCAGAATCCACCCATGTCATGTTCCCAGGCCTCAGGGTTCCAGAATAAAACCTCAGTCATGTTCCCAGTCCACAGGGGTCCAGAACCAAGGCTCAGTTATGTTCCCAGGCCACAGGGGTCCAGAACCAAGGCTCAGTTATGTTCCCAGGCCACAGTATTCCACAATCTAAACAGATGTCATGTTCCCAGGCCTCAGGGTTCCAGAATCCACCCATGTCATGTTCCCAGGCCTCAGGGTTCCAGAATAAAACCTCAGTCATGTTCCCAGGCCTCAGCGGTCCAGAACCAAGGCTCAGTTATGTTCCCAGGCCACAGTATTCCACAATCTAAACAGATGTCATGTTCCCAGGCCTCAGGGTTCCAGAATCCACCCATGTCATGTTCCCAGGCCTCAGGGTTCCAGAATAAAACCTCACTCATGTTCCCAGGCCTCAGGGTTCCAGAATCCACCCATGTCATGTTAAGAGGACACAGGGTTCCAGAATCCACCCATGTCATGTTCCCAGGCCTCAGGGTTCCAGAATCCACCCATGTCATGTTCCCAGGCCTCAGGGTTCCAGAATAAAACCTCAGTCATGTTCCCAGGCCTCAGGGGTCCAGAACCAAGGCTCAGTTATGTTCCCAGGCCACAGTATTCCACAATCTAAACAGATGTCATGTTCCCAGGCCTCAGGGTTCCAGAATCCACCCATGTCATGTTCCCAGGCCTCAGGGTTCCAGAATCCACCCATGTCATGTTAACAGGACACAGGGTTCCAGAATCCACCCATGTCATGTTAACAGGACACAGGGTTCCAGAATCCACCCATGTCATGTTCCCAGGCCTCAGGGTTCCAGAATAAAACCTCAGTCATGTTCCCAGTCCACAGGGGTACAGAACCAAGGCTCAGTTATGTTCCCAGGCCACAGGGGTCCAGAACCAAGGCTCAGTTATGTTCCCAGGCCACAGTATTCCACAATCTAAACAGATGTCATGTTCCCAGGCCTCAGGGTTCCAGAATCCACCCATGTCATGTTCCCAGGCCTCAGGGTTCCAGAATCCACCCATGTCATGTTCCCAGGCCTCAGGGTTCCAGAATAAAACCTCAGTCATGTTCCCAGGCCTCAGGGGTCCAGAACCAAGGCTCAGTTATGTTCCCAGGCCACAGTATTCCACAATCTAAACAGATGTCATGTTCCCAGGCCTCAGGGTTCCAGAATCCACCCATGTCATGTTAACAGGACACAGGGTTCCAGAATCCACCCATGTCATGTTCCCAGGCCTCAGGGTTCCAGAATCCACCCATGTCATGTTCCCAGGCCTCAGGGTTCCAGAATAAAACCTCAGTCATGTTCCCAGGCCTCAGGGTTCCAGAATCCACCCATGTCATGTTAACAGGACACAGGGTTCCAGAATCCACCCATGTCATGTTAACAGGACACAGGGTTCCAGAATCCACCCATGTCATGTTCCCAGGCCTCAGGGTTCCAGAATCCACCCATGTCATGTTAACAGGACACAGGGTTCCAGAATCCACCCATGTCATGTTCCCAGGCCTCAGGGTTCCAGAATCCACCCATGTCATGTTCCCAGTCCTCAGGGTTCCAGAATAAAACCTCAGTCATGTTCCCAGGCCTCAGGGTTCCAGAACCAAGGCTCAGTTATGTTCCCAGGCCACAGTATTCCACAATCTAAACAGATGTCATGTTCCCAGGCCTCAGGGTTCCAGAATCCACCCATGTCATGTTCCCAGGCCTCAGGGTTCCAGAATAAAACCTCAGTCATGTTCCCAGGCCTCAGGGTTCCAGAATCCACCCATGTCATGTTAACAGGACACAGGGTTCCAGAATCCACCCATGTCATGTTCCCAGGCCTCAGGGTTCCAGAATCCACCCATGTCATGTTCCCAGGCCTCAGGGTTCCAGAATAAAACCTCAGTCATGTTCCCAGGCCTCAGGGTTCCAGAATCCACCCATGTCATGTTCCCAGGCCTCAGGGTTCCAGAATCCACCCATGTCATGTTAACAGGACACAGGGTTCCAGAATCCACCCATGTCATGTTAACAGGACACAGGGTTCCAGAATCCACCCATGTCATGTTCCCAGGCCTCAGGGTTCCAGAATCCACCCATGTCATGTTCCCAGGCCTCAGGGTTCCAGAATAAAACCTCAGTCATGTTCCCAGTCCACAGGGGTCCAGAATCAATCCTCAGTTATGTTCCTAGGCCACAGTATTCCACAATCTAAACAGATGTCATGTTCCCAGGCCTCAGGGTTCCAGAATCCACCCATGTCATGTTCCCAGGCCTCAGGGTTCCAGAATCCACCCATGTCATGTTAACAGGACACAGGGTTCCAGAATAAAACCTCAGTCATGTTCCCAGTCCACAGGGGTCCAGAACCAAGGCTCAGTTATGTTCCCAGGCCACAGTATTCCACAATCTAAACAGATGTCATGTTCCCAGGCCTCAGGGTTCCAGAATCCACCCATGTCATGTTCCCAGGCCTCAGGGTTCCAGAATCCACCCATGTCATGTTCCCAGGCCTCAGGGTTCCAGAATCCACCCATGTCATGTTCCCAGGCCTCAGGGTTCCAGAATAAAACCTCAGTCATGTTCCCAGGCCTCAGGGTTCCAGAACCAAGGCTCAGTTATGTTCCCAGGCCACAGTATTCCACAATCTAAACAGATGTCATGTTCCCAGGCCTCAGGGTTCCAGAATCCACCCATGTCATGTTCCCAGGCCTCAGGGTTCCAGAATCAATCCTCAGTTATGTTCCCAGGCCACAGTATTCCACAATCTAAACAGATGTCATGTTCCCAGGCCTCAGGGTTCCAGAATCCACCCATGTCATGTTCCCAGGCCTCAGGGTTCCAGAATAAAACCTCAGTCATGTTCCCAGGCCTCAGGGGTCCAGAACCAAGGCTCAGTTATGTTCCCAGGCCACAGTATTCCACAATCTAAACAGATGTCATGTTCCCAGGCCTCAGGGTTCCAGAATCCACCCATGTCATGTTCCCAGGCCTCAGGGTTCCAGAATCCACCCATGTCATGTTAACAGGACACAGGGTTCCAGAATCCACCCATGTCATGTTAACAGGACACAGGGTTCCAGAATCCACCCATGTCATGTTCCCAGGCCTCAGGGTTCCAGAATCCACCCATGTCATGTTCCCAGGCCTCAGGGTTCCAGAATAAAACCTCAGTCATGTTCCCAGTCCACAGGAGTCCAGAATCAATCCTCAGTTATGTTCCCAGGCCACAGTATTCCACAATCTAAACAGATGTCATGTTCCCAGGCCTCAGGGTTCCAGAATCCACCCATGTCATGTTCCCAGGCCTCAGGGTTCCAGAATCCACCCATGTCATGTTCCCAGGCCTCAGGGTTCCAGAATAAAACCTCAGTCATGTTCCCAGTCCAAGGGGTCCAGAACCAAGGCTCAGTTATGTTCCCAGGCCACAGGGGTCCAGAACCAAGGCTCAGTTATGTTCCCAGGCCACAGTATTCCACAATCTAAACAGATGTCATGTTCCCAGGCCTCAGGGTTCCAGAATCCACCCATGTCATGTTCCCAGGCCTCAGGGTTCCAGAATAAAACCTCAGTCATGTTCCCAGGCCTCAGGGGTCCAGAACCAAGGCTCAGTTATGTTCCCAGGCCACAGTATTCCACAATCTAAACAGATGTCATGTTCCCAGGCCTCAGGGTTCCAGAATCCACCCATGTCATGTTCCCAGGCCTCAGGGTTCCAGAATCCACCCATGTCATGTTAACAGGACACAGGGTTCCAGAATCCACCCATGTCATGTTAACAGGACACAGCGTTCCAGAATCCACCCATGTCATGTTCCCAGGCCTCAGGGTTCCAGAATCCACCCATGTCATGTTCCCAGGCCTCAGGGTTCCAGAATAAAACCTCAGTCATATTCCCAGGCCTCAGGGTTCCAGAATCCACCCATGTCATGTTAACAGGACACAGGGTTCCAGAATCCACCCATGTCATGTTCCCAGGCCTCAGGGTTCCAGAATAAAACCTCAGTCATGTTCCCAGGCCTCAGGGTTCCAGAACCAAGGCTCAGTTATGTTCCCAGGCCACAGTATTCCACAATCTAAACAGATGTCATGTTCCCAGGCCTCAGGGTTCCAGAATCCACCCATGTCATGTTCCCAGGCCTCAGGGTTCCAGAATAAATCCTCAGTCATGTTCCACGGCCTCAGGGGTCCAGAACCAAGGCTCAGTTATGTTCCCAGGCCACAGGGGTCCAGAACCAAGGCTCAGTTATGTTCCCAGGCCACAGTATTCCACAATCTAAACAGATGTCATGTTCCCAGGTCTCAGGGTTCCAGAATCCACCCATGTCATGTTCCCAGGCCTCAGGGTTCCAGAATCCACCCATGTCATGTTCCCAGGCCTCAGGGTTTCAGAATAAAACCTCAGTCATATTCCCAGGCCTCAGGGTTCCAGAATCCACCCATGTCATGTTAACAGGACACAGGGTTCCAGAATCCACCCATGTCATGTTCCCAGGCCTCAGGGTTCCAGAATCCACCCATGTCATGTTAACAGGACACAGGGTTCCAGAATCCACCCATGTCATGTTCCCAGGACTCAGGGTTCCAGAATCCACCCATGTCATGTTCCCAGGCCTCAGGGTTCCAGAATAAAACCTCAGTCATGTTCCCAGGCCTCAGGGTTCCAGAACCAAGGCTCAGTTATGTTCCCAGGCCACAGTATTCCACAATCTAAAGAGATGTCATGTTCCCAGGCCTCAGGGTTCCAGAATCCACCCATGTCATGTTCCCAGGCCTCAGGGTTCCAGAATAAAACCTCAGTCATGTTCCCAGGCCACAGGGGTCCAGAACCAAGGCTCAGTTATGTTCCCAGGCCACAGTATTCCACAATCTAAACAGATGTCATGTTCCCAGGCCTCAGGGTTCCAGAATCCACCCATGTCATGTTCCCAGGCCTCAGGGTTCCAGAATCCACCCATGTCATGTTCCCAGGCCTCAGGGTTCCAGAATAAAACCTCAGTCATGTTCCCAGTCCACAGGGGTCCAGAATCCACCCATGTCATGTTAACAGGACACAGGGTTCCAGAATCCACCCATGTCATGTTCCCAGGCCTCAGGGTTCCAGAATCCACCCATGTCATGTTCCCAGGCCTCAGGGTTCCAGAATAAAACCTCAGTCATGTTCCCAGGCCTCAGGGTTCCAGAACCAAGGCTCAGTTATGTTCCCAGGCCACAGTATTCCACAATCTAAACAGATGTCATGTTCCCAGGCCTCAGGGTTCCAGAATCCACCCATGTCATGTTCCCAGGCCTCAGGGTTCCAGAATAAAACCTCAGTCATGTTCCCAGGCCACAGGGGTCCAGAACCAAGGCTCAGTTATGTTCCCAGGCCACAGGGGTCCAGAACCAAGGCTCAGTTATGTTCCCAGGCCACAGTAGTCCACAATCTAAACAGATGTCATGTTCCCAGGCCTCAGGGTTCCAGAATCCACCCATATCATGTTCCCAGGCCTCAGGGGTCCAGAATAAAACCTCAGTCATGTTCCCAGGCCTCAGGGTTCCAGAACCAAGGCTCAGTTATGTTCCCAGGCCACAGTATTCCACAATCTAAACAGATGTCATGTTCCCAGGCCTCAGGGTTCCAGAATCCACCCATGTCATGTTCCCAGGCCTCAGGGTTCCAGAATAAAACCTCAGTCATGTTCCCAGGCCTCAGGGTTCCAGAACCAAGGCTCAGTTATGTTCCCAGGCCACAGGGGTCCAGAACCAAGGCTCAGTTATGTTCCCAGGCCACAGTATTCCACAATCTAAACAGATGTCATGTTCCCAGGCCTCAGGGTTCCAGAATCCACCCATGTCATGTTCCCAGGCCTCAGGGTTCCAGAATCCACCCATGTCATGTTCCCAGGCCTCAGGGTTCCAGAATAAAACCTCAGTCATGTTCCCAGGCCTCAGGGTTCCAGAATCCACCCATGTCATGTTCCCAGGCCTCAGGGTTCCAGAATCCACCCATGCCATGTTCCCAGGCCTCAGGGTTCCAGAATCCACCCATGTCATGTTCCCAGGCCTCAGGGTTCCAGAATCCACCCATGTCATGTTAACAGGACACAGGGTTCCAGAATCCACCCATGTCATGTTAACAGGACACAGGGTTCCAGAATCCACCCATGTCATGTTAACAGGACACAGGGTTCCAGAACCAAGGCTCAGTTATGTTCCCAGGCCACAGGGGTCCAGAATCAATCCTCAGTTATGTTCCCAGGCCACAGTATTCCACAATCTAAACAGATGTCATGTTCCCAGGCCTCAGGGTTCCAGAATCCACACATGTCATGTTCCCAGGCCTCAGGGTTCCAGAATCCACCCATGTCATGTTCCCAGGCCTCAGGGTTCCAGAATCCACCCATGTCATGTTCCCAGGCCTCAGGGTTCCAGAATAAAACCTCAGTCATGTTCCCAGGCCTCAGGGTTCCAGAATCCACCCATGTCATGTTAAGAGGACACAGGGTTCCAGAATCCACCCATGTCATGTTCCCAGGCCTCAGGGTTCCAGAATCCACCCATGTCATGTTCCCAGGCCTCAGGGTTCCAGAATAAAACCTCAGTCATATTCCCAGGCCTCAGGGGTCCAGAACCAAGGCTCAGTTATGTTCCCAGGCCACAGTATTCCACAATCTAAACAGATGTCATGTTCCCAGGCCTCAGGGTTCCAGAATCCACCTATGTCATGTTCCCAGGCCTCAGGGTTCCAGAATCCACCCATGTCATGTTAACAGGACACAGGGTTCCAGAATCCACCCATGTCATGTTAACAGGACACAGGGTTCCAGAATCCACCCATGTCATGTTAACAGGACACAGGGTTCCAGAACCAAGGCTCAGTTATGTTCCCAGGCCACAGGGGTCCAGAATCAATCCTCAGTTATGTTCCCAGGCCACAGTATTCCACAATCTAAACAG
The DNA here is from genome assembly GCF_965194825.1 of Balaenoptera physalus. Taxonomy (NCBI): domain Eukaryota; kingdom Metazoa; phylum Chordata; class Mammalia; order Artiodactyla; family Balaenopteridae; genus Balaenoptera; species Balaenoptera physalus. Next base: position 19,782 of record NW_028125547.1, read on the forward strand.
ATGTCATGTTCCCAGGCCTCAGGGTTCCAGAATCCACCCATGTCATGTTCCCAGGCCTCAGGGTTCCAGAATCCACCCATGTCATGTTCCCAGGCCTCAGGGTTCCAGAATCGACCCATGTCATGTTCCCAGGCCTCAGGGTTCCAGAATAAAACCTCAGTCATGTTCCCAGGCCTCAGGGTTCCAGAATCCACCCATGTCATGTTAAGAGGACACAGGGTTCCAGAATCCACCCATGTCATGTTCCCAGGCCTCAGGGTTCCAGAATCCACCCATGTCATGTTCCCAGGCCTCAGGGTTCCAGAATAAAACCTCAGTCATGTTCCCAGGCCTCAGGGGTCCAGAACCAAGGCTCAGTTATGTTCCCAGGCCACAGTATTCCACAATCTAAACAGATGTCATGTTCCCAGGCCTCAGGGTTCCAGAATCCACCCATGTCATGTTCCCAGGCCTCAGGGTTCCAGAATCCACCCATGTCATGTTAACAGGACACAGGGTTCCAGAATCCACCCATGTCATGTTAACAGGACACAGGGTTCCAGAATCCACCCATGTCATGTTCCCAGGCCTCAGGGTTCCAGAATCCACCCATGTCATGTTCCCAGGCCTCAGGGTTCCAGAATAAAACCTCAGTCATGTTCCCAGTCCACAGGAGTCCAGAATCAATCCTCAGTTATGTTCCCAGGCCACAGTATTCCACAATCTAAACAGATGTCATGTTCCCAGGCCTCAGGGTTCCAGAATCCACCCATGTCATGTTCCCAGGCCTCAGGGTTCCAGAATCCACCCATGTCATGTTCCCAGGCCTCAGGGTTCCAGAATAAAACCTCAGTCATGTTCCCAGTCCAAGGGGTCCAGAACCAAGGCTCAGTTATGTTCCCAGGCCACAGGGGTCCAGAACCAAGGCTCAGTTATGTTCCCAGGCCACAGTATTCCACAATCTAAACAGATGTCATGTTCCCAGGCCTCAGGGTTCCAGAATCCACCCATGTCATGTTCCCAGGCCTCAGGGTTCCAGAATAAAACCTCAGTCATGTTCCCAGGCCTCAGGGGTCCAGAACCAAGGCTCAGTTATGTTCCCAGGCCACAGTATTCCACAATCTAAACAGATGTCATGTTCCCAGGCCTCAGGGTTCCAGAATCCACCCATGTCATGTTCCCAGGCCTCAGGGTTCCAGAATCCACCCATGTCATGTTAACAGGACACAGGGTTCCAGAATCCACCCATGTCATGTTAACAGGACACAGCGTTCCAGTCCACCCATGTCATGTTCCCAGGCCTCAGGGTTCCAGAATCCACCCATGTCATGTTCCCAGGCCTCAGGGTTCCAGAATAAAACCTCAGTCATGTTCCCAGGCCTCAGGGTTCCAGAACCAAGGCTCAGTTATGTTCCCAGGCCACAGTATTCCACAATCTAAACAGATGTCATGTTCCCAGGCCTCAGGGTTCCAGAATCCACCCATGTCATGTTCCCAGGCCTCAGGGTTCCAGAATAAAACCTCAGTAATGTTCCCAGGCCTCAGGGTTCCAGAATCCACCCATGTCATGTTAACAGGACACAGGGTTCCAGAATCCACCCATGTCATGTTCCCAGGCCTCAGGGTTCCAGAATCCACCCATGTCATGTTCCCAGGCCTCAGGGTTCCAGAATAAAACCTCAGTCATGTTCCCAGGCCTCAGGGTTCCAGAATCCACCCATGTCATGTTCCCAGGCCTCAGGGTTCCAGAATCCACCCATGTCATGTTAACAGGACACAGGGTTCCAGAATCCACCCATGTCATGTTAACAGGACACAGGGTTCCAGAATCCACCCATGTCATGTTCCCAGGCCTCAGGGTTCCAGAATCCACCCATGTCATGTTCCCAGGCCTCAGGGTTCCAGAATAAAACCTCAGTCATGTTCCCAGTCCACAGGGGTCCAGAATCAATCCTCAGTTATGTTCCTAGGCCACAGTATTCCACAATCTAAACAGATGTCATGTTCCCAGGCCTCAGGGTTCCAGAATCCACCCATGTCATGTTCCCAGGCCTCAGGGTTCCAGAATCCACCCATGTCATGTTAACAGGACACAGGGTTCCAGAATAAAACCTCAGTCATGTTCCCAGTCCACAGGGGTCCAGAACCAAGGCTCAGTTATGTTCCCAGGCCACAGTATTCCACAATCTAAACAGATGTCATGTTCCCAGGCCTCAGGGTTCCAGAATCCACCCATGTCATGTTCCCAGGCCTCAGGGTTCCAGAATCCACCCATGTCATGTTCCCAGGCCTCAGGGTTCCAGAATCCACCCATGTCATGTTCCCAGGCCTCAGGGTTCCAGAATAAAACCTCAGTCATGTTCCCAGGCCTCAGGGTTCCAGAACCAAGGCTCAGTTATGTTCCCAGGCCACAGTATTCCACAATCTAAACAGATGTCATGTTCCCAGGCCTCAGGGTTCCAGAATCCACCCATGTCATGTTCCCAGGCCTCAGGGTTCCAGAATCAATCCTCAGTTATGTTCCCAGGCCACAGTATTCCACAATCTAAACAGATGTCATGTTCCCAGGCCTCAGGGTTCCAGAATCCACCCATGTCATGTTCCCAGGCCTCAGGGTTCCAGAATAAAACCTCAGTCATGTTCCCAGGCCTCAGGGTTCCAGAACCAAGGCTCAGTTATGTTCCCAGGCCACAGTATTCCACAATCTAAACAGATGTCATGTTCCCAGGCCTCAGGGTTCCAGAATCCACCCATGTCATGTTCCCAGGCCTCAGGGTTCCAGAATCCACCCATGTCATGTTAACAGGACACAGGGTTCCAGAATCCACCCATGTCATGTTAACAGGACACAGGGTTCCAGAATCCACCCATGTCATGTTCCCAGGCCTCAGGGTTCCAGAATCCACCCATGTCATGTTCCCAGGCCTCAGGGTTCCAGAATAAAACCTCAGTCATGTTCCCAGTCCACAGGAGTCCAGAATCAATCCTCAGTTATGTTCCCAGGCCACAGTATTCCACAATCTAAACAGATGTCATGTTCCCAGGCCTCAGGGTTCCAGAATCCACCCATGTCATGTTCCCAGGCCTCAGGGTTCCAGAATCCACCCATGTCATGTTCCCAGGCCTCAGGGTTCCAGAATAAAACCTCAGTCATGTTCCCAGTCCACAGGGGTCCAGAACCAAGGCTCAGTTATGTTCCCAGGCCACAGGGGTCCAGAACCAAGGCTCAGTTATGTTCCCAGGCCACAGTATTCCACAATCTAAACAGATGTCATGTTCCCAGGCCTCAGGGTTCCAGAATCCACCCATGTCATGTTCCCAGGCCTCAGGGTTCCAGAATAAAACCTCAGTCATGTTCCCAGGCCTCAGGGGTCCAGAACCAAGACTCAGTTATGTTCCCAGGCCACAGTATTCCACAATCTAAACAGATGTCATGTTCCCAGGCCTCAGGGTTCCAGAATCCACCCATGTCATGTTCCCAGGCCTCAGGGTTCCAGAATCCACCCATGTCATGTTAACAGGACACAGGGTTCCAGAATCCACCCATGTCATGTTAACAGGACACAGCGTTCCAGAATCCACCCATGTCATGTTCCCAGGCCTCAGGGTTCCAGAATCCACCCATGTCATGTTCCCAGGCCTCAGGGTTCCAGAATAAAACCTCAGTCATATTCCCAGGCCTCAGGGTTCCAGAATCCACCCATGTCATGTTAACAGGACACAGGGTTCCAGAATCCACCCATGTCATGTTCCCAGGCCTCAGGGTTCCAGAATAAAACCTCAGTCATGTTCCACGGCCTCAGGGTTCCAGAACCAAGGCTCAGTTATGTTCCCAGGCCACAGTATTCCACAATCTAAACAGATGTCATGTTCCCAGGCCTCAGGGTTCCAGAATCCACCCATGTCATGTTCCCAGGCCTCAGGGTTCCAGAATAAAACCTCAGTCATGTTCCACGGCCTCAGGGGTCCAGAACCAAGGCTCAGTTATGTTTCCAGGCCACAGGGGTCCAGAACCAAGGCTCAGTTATGTTCCCAGGCCACAGTATTCCACAATCTAAACAGATGTCATGTTCCCAGGCCTCAGGGTTCCAGAATCCACCCATGTCATGTTCCCAGGCCTCAGGGTTCCAGAATCCACCCATGTCATGTTCCCAGGCCTCAGGGTTCCAGAATAAAACCTCAGTCATATTCCCAGGCCTCAGGGTTCCAGAATCCACCCATGTCATGTTAACAGGACACAGGGTTCCAGAATCCACCCATGTCATGTTCCCAGGCCTCAGGGTTCCAGAATCCACCCATGTCATGTTCCCAGGCCTCAGGGTTCCAGAATAAAACCTCAGTCATGTTCCCAGGCCTCAGGGTTCCAGAATCCACCCATGTCATGTTAACAGGACACAGGGTTCCAGAATCCACCCATGTCATGTTAACAGGACACAGGGTTCCAGAATCCACCCATGTCATGTTCCCAGGCCTCAGGGTTCCAGAATCCACCCATGTCATGTTAACAGGACACAGGGTTCCAGAATCCACCCATGTCATGTTCCCAGGCCTCAGGGTTCCAGAATCCACCCATGTCATGTTCCCAGGCCTCAGGGTTCCAGAATAAAACCTCAGTCATGTTCCCAGGCCTCAGGGTTCCAGAACCAAGGCTCAGTTATGTTCCCAGGCCACAGTATTCCACAATCTAAACAGATGTCATGTTCCCAGGCCTCAGGGTTCCAGAATCCACCCATGTCATGTTCCCAGGCCTCAGGGTTCCAGAATAAAACCTCAGTCATGTTCCCAGGCCTCAGGGTTCCAGAATCCACCCATGTCATGTTAACAGGACACAGGGTTCCAGAATCCACCCATGTCATGTTCCCAGGCCTCAGGGTTCCAGAATCCACCCATGTCATGTTCCCAGGCCTCAGGGTTCCAGAATAAAACCTCAGTCATGTTCCCAGGCCTCAGGGTTCCAGAATCCACCCATGTCATGTTCCCAGGCCTCAGGGTTCCAGAATCCACCCATGTCATGTTAACAGGACACAGGGTTCCAGAATCCACCCATGTCATGTTAACAGGACACAGGGTTCCAGAATCCACCCATGTCATGTTCCCAGGCCTCAGGGTTCCAGAATCCACCCATGTCATGTTCCCAGGCCTCAGGGTTCCAGAATAAAACCTCAGTCATGTTCCCAGTCCACAGGGGTCCAGAATCAATCCTCAGTTATGTTCCTAGGCCACAGTATTCCACAATCTAAACAGATGTCATGTTCCCAGGCCTCAGGGTTCCAGAATCCACCCATGTCATGTTCCCAGGCCTCAGGGTTCCAGAATCCACCCATGTCATGTTAACAGGACACAGCGTTCCAGAATAAAACCTCAGTCATGTTCCCAGTCCACAGGGGTCCAGAACCAAGGCTCAGTTATGTTCCCAGGCCACAGTATTCCACAATCTAAACAGATGTCATGTTCCCAGGCCTCAGGGTTCCAGAATCCACCCATGTCATGTTCCCAGGCCTCAGGGTTCCAGAATCCACCCATGTCATGTTCCCAGGCCTCAGGGTTCCAGAATCCACCCATGTCATGTTCCCAGGCCTCAGGGTTCCAGAATAAAACCTCAGTCATGTTCCCAGGCCTCAGGGTTCCAGAACCAATGCTCAGTTATGTTCCCAGGCCACAGTATTCCACAATCTAAACAGATGTCATGTTCCCAGGCCTCAGGGTTCCAGAATCCACCCATGTCATGTTCCCAGGCCTCAGGGTTCCAGAATAAAACCTCAGTCATGTTCCCAGGCCACAGGGGTCCAGAACCAAAGCTCAGTTATGTTCCCAGGCCACAGGGGTCCAGAACCAAGGCTCAGTTATGTTCCCAGGCCACAGTAGTCCACAATCTAAACAGATGTCATGTTCCCAGGCCTCAGGGTTCCAGAATCCACCCATATCATGTTCCCAGGCCTCAGGGGTCCAGAATAAAACCTCAGTCATGTTCCCAGGCCTCAGGGTTCCAGAACCAAGGCTCAGTTATGTTCCCAGGCCACAGTATTCCACAATCTAAACAGATGTCATGTTCCCAGGCCTCAGGGTTCCAGAATCCACCCATGTCATGTTCCCAGGCCTCAGGGTTCCAGAATAAAACCTCAGTCATGTTCCCAGGCCTCAGGGTTCCAGAACCAAGGCTCAGTTATGTTCCCAGGCCACAGGGGTCCAGAACCAAGGCTCAGTTATGTTCCCAGGCCACAGTATTCCACAATCTAAACAGATGTCATGTTCCCAGGCCTCAGGGTTCCAGAATCCACCCATGTCATGTTCCCAGGCCTCAGGGTTCCAGAATCCACCCATGTCATGTTCCCAGGCCTCAGGGTTCCAGAATAAAACCTCAGTCATGTTCCCAGGCCTCAGGGTTCCAGAATCCACCCATGTCATGTTCCCAGGCCTCAGGGTTCCAGAATCCACCCATGCCATGTTCCCAGGCCTCAGGGTTCCAGAATCCACCCATGTCATGTTCCCAGGCCTCAGGGTTCCAGAATCCACCCATGTCATGTTAACAGGACACAGGGTTCCAGAATCCACCCATGTCATGTTAACAGGACACAGGGTTCCAGAATCCACCCATGTCATGTTAACAGGACACAGGGTTCCAGAACCAAGGCTCAGTTATGTTCCCAGGCCACAGGGGTCCAGAATCAATCCTCAGTTATGTTCCCAGGCCACAGTATTCCACAATCTAAACAGATGTCATGTTCCCAGGCCTCAGGGTTCCAGAATCCACCCATGTCATGTTCCCAGGCCTCAGGGTTCCAGAATCCACCCATGTCATGTTCCCAGGCCTCAGGGTTCCAGAAACTACCCATGTCATGTTCCCAGGCCTCAGGGTTCCAGAATAAAACCTCAGTCATGTTCCCAGGCCTCAGGGTTCCAGAATCCACCCATGTCATGTTAAGAGGACACAGGGTTCCAGAATCCACCCATGTCATGTTCCCTGGCCTCAGGGTTCCAGAATCCACCCATGTCATGTTCCCAGGCCTCAGGGTTCCAGAATAAAACCTCAGTCATGTTCCCAGGCCTCAGGGGTCCAGAACCAAGGCTCAGTTATGTTCCCAGGCCACAGTATTCCACAATCTAAACAGATGTCATGTTCCCAGGCCTCAGGGTTCCAGAATCCACCCATGTCATGTTCCCAGGCCTCAGGGTTCCAGAATCCACCCATGTCATGTTAACAGAACACAGGGTTCCAGAATCCACCCATGTCATGTTCCCAGGCCTCAGGGTTCCAGAATAAAACCTCAGTCATGTTCCCAGTCCACAGGGGTCCAGAACCAAGGCTCAGTTATGTTCCCAGGCCACAGGGGTCCATAACCAAGGCTCAGTTATGTTCCCAGGCCACAGTATTCCACAATCTAAACAGATGTCATGTTCCCAGGCCTCAGGGTTCCAGAATCCACCCATGTCATGTTCCCAGGCCTCAGGGTTCCAGAATCCACCCATGTCATGTTCCCAGGCCTCAGGGTTCCAGAATAAAACCTCAGTCATGTTCCCAGGCCTCAGGGGTCCAGAACCAAGGCTCAGTTATGTTCCCAGGCCACAGTATTCCACAATCTAAACAGATGTCATGTTCCCAGGCCTCAGGGTTCCAGAATCCACCCATGTCATGTTAACAGGACACAGGGTTCCAGAATCCACCCATGTCATGTTCCCAGGCCTCAGGGTTCCAGAATCCACCCATGTCATGTTCCCAGGCCTCAGGGTTCCAGAATAAAACCTCAGTCATGTTCCCAGGCCTCAGGGTTCCAGAATCCACCCATGTCATGTTAACAGGACACAGGGTTCCAGAATCCACCCATGTCATGTTAACAGGACACAGGGTTCCAGAATCCACCCATGTCATGTTCCCAGGCCTCAGGGTTCCAGAATCCACCCATGTCATGTTAACAGGACACAGGGTTCCAGAATCCACCCATGTCATGTTCCCAGGCCTCAGGGTTCCAGAATCCACCCATGTCATGTTCCCAGGCCTCAGGGTTCCAGAATAAAACCTCAGTCATGTTCCCAGGCCTCAGGGTTCCAGAACCAAGGCTCAGTTATGTTCCCAGGCCACAGTATTCCACAATCTAAACAGATGTCATGTTCCCAGGCCTCAGGGTTCCAGAATCCACCCATGTCATGTTCCCAGGCCTCAGGGTTCCAGAATAAAACCTCAGTCATGTTCCCAGGCCTCAGGGTTCCAGAATCCACCCATGTCATGTTAACAGGACACAGGGTTCCAGAATCCACCCATGTCATGTTCCCAGGCCTCAGGGTTCCAGAATCCACCCATGTCATGTTCCCAGGCCTCAGGGTTCCAGAATAAAACCTCAGTCATGTTCCCAGGCCTCAGGGTTCCAGAATCCACCCATGTCATGTTCCCAGGCCTCAGGGTTCCAGAATCCACCCATGTCATGTTAACAGGACACAGGGTTCCAGAATCCACCCATGTCATGTTAACAGGACACAGGGTTCCAGAATCCACCCATGTCATGTTCCCAGGCCTCAGGGTTCCAGAATCCACCCATGTCATGTTCCCAGGCCTCAGGGTTCCAGAATAAAACCTCAGTCATGTTCCCAGTCCACAGGGGTCCAGAATCAATCCTCAGTTATGTTCCTAGGCCACAGTATTCCACAATCTAAACAGATGTCATGTTCCCAGGCCTCAGGGTTCCAGAATCCACCCATGTCATGTTCCCAGGCCTCAGGGTTCCAGAATCCACCCATGTCATGTTAACAGGACACAGCGTTCCAGAATAAAACCTCAGTCATGTTCCCAGTCCACAGGGGTCCAGAACCAAGGCTCAGTTATGTTCCCAGGCCACAGTATTCCACAATCTAAACAGATGTCATGTTCCCAGGCCTCAGGTTTCCAGAATCCACCCATGTCATGTTCCCAGGCCTCAGGGTTCCAGAATCCACCCATGTCATGTTCCCAGGCCTCAGGGTTCCAGAATCCACCCATGTCATGTTCCCAGGCCTCAGGGTTCCAGAATAAAACCTCAGTCATGTTCCCAGGCCTCAGGGTTCCAGAACCAAGGCTCAGTTATGTTCCCAGGCCACAGTATTCCACAATCTAAACAGATGTCATGTTCCCAGGCCTCAGGGTTCCAGAATCCACCCATGTCATGTTCCCAGGCCTCAGGGTTCCAGAATCCACCCATGTCATGTTAACAGGACACAGGGTTCCAGAATCCACCCATGTCATGTTAACAGGACACAGCGTTCCAGAATCCACCCATGTCATGTTCCCAGGCCTCAGGGTTCCAGAATAAAACCTCAGTCATGTTCCCAGGCCTCAGGGTTCCAGAACCAAGGCTCAGTTATGTTCCCAGGCCACAGTATTCCACAATCTAAACAGATGTCATGTTCCCAGGCCTCAGGGTTCCAGAATCCACCCATGTCATGTTCCCAGGCCTCAGGGTTCCAGAATAAAACCTCAGTCATGTTCCCAGGCCTCAGGGTTCCAGAACCAAGGCTCAGTTATGTTCCCAGGCCACAGGGGTCCAGAATCAATCCTCAGTTATGTTCCCAGGCCACAGTATTCCACAATCTAAACAGATGTCATATTCCCAGGCCTCAGGGTTCCAGAATCCACCCATGTCATGTTCCCAGGCCTCAGGGTTCCAGAATAAAACCTCAGTCATGTTCCCAGGCCTCAGGGGTCCAGAACCAAGGCTCAGTTATGTTCCCAGGCCACAGTATTCCACAATCTAAACAGATGTCATGTTCCCAGGCCTCAGGGTTCCAGAATCCACCCATGTCATGTTCCCAGGCCTCAGGGTTCCAGAATAAAACCTCAGTCATGTTCCCAGGCCTCAGGGTTCCAGAATCCACCCATGACATGTTCCCAGGCCTCAGGGTTCCAGAATCCACCCATGTCATGTTAACAGGACACAGGGTTCCAGAATCCACCCATGTCATGTTAACAGGACACAGGGTTCCAGAATCCACCCATGTCATGTTCCCAGGCCTCAGGGTTCCAGAATCCACCCATGTCATGTTCCCAGGCCTCAGGGTTCCAGAATAAAACCTCAGTCATGTTCCCAGTCCACAGGGGTCCAGAATCAATCCTCAGTTATGTTCCCAGGCCACAGTATTCCACAATCTAAACAGATGTCATGTTCCCTGGCCTCAGGGTTCCAGAATCCACCCATGTCATGTTAACAGGACACAGGGTTCCAGAATCCACCCATGTCATGTTCCCAGGCCTCAGGGTTCCAGAATCCACCCATGTCATGTTCCCAGGCCTCAGGGTTCCAGAATCCACCCATGTCATGTTCCCAGGCCTCAGGGTTCCAGAATCCACCCATGTCATGTTCCCAGGCCTCAGGGTTCCAGAATCCACCCATGTCATGTTAACAGGACACAGGGTTCCAGAATCCACCCATGTCATGTTCCCAGGCCTCAGGGTTCCAGAATCCACCCATGTCATGTTCCCAGGCCTCAGGGTTCCAGAATAAAACCTCAGTCATGTTCCCAGGCCTCAGGGTTCCAGAACCAAGGCTCAGTTATGTTCCCAGGCCACAGTATTCCACAATCTAAACAGATGTCATGTTCCCAGGCCTAGGGGTTCCAGAATCCACCCATGTCATGTTCCCAGGCCTCAGGGTTCCAGAATAAAACCTCAGTCATGTTCCCAGGCCTCAGGGGTCCAGAACCAAGGCTCAGTTATGTTCCCAGGCCACAGTATTCCACAATCTAAACAGATGTCATGTTCCCAGGCCTCAGGGTTCCAGAATCCACCCATGTCATGTTCCCAGGCCTCAGGGTTCCAGAATCCACCCATGTCATGTTCCCAGGCCTCAGGGTTCCAGAATAAAACCTCAGTCATGTTCCCAGTCCACAGGGGTCCAGAACCAAGGCTCAGTTATGTTCCCAGGCCACAGGGGTCCAGAACCAAGGCTCAGTTATGTTCCCAGGCCACAGTATTCCACAATCTAAACAGATGTCATGTTCCCAGGCCTCAGGGTTCCAGAATCCACCCATGTCATGTTCCCAGGCCTCAGGGTTCCAGAATCCACCCATGTCATGTTAACAGGACACAGGGTTCCAGAATCCACCCATGTCATGTTAACAGGACACAGCGTTCCAGAATCCACCCATGTCATGTTCCCAGGCCTCAGGGTTCCAGAATCCACCCATGTCATGTTCCCAGGCCTCAGGGTTCCAGAATAAAACCTCAGTCATGTTCCCAGGCCTCAGGGTTCCAGAATCCACCCATGTCATGTTAACAGGACACAGGGTTCCAGAATCCACCCATGTCATGTTCCCAGGCCTCAGGGTTCCAGAATAAAACCTCAGTCATGTTCCCAGGCCTCAGGGTTCCAGAACCAAGGCTCAGTTATGTTCCCAGGCCACAGTATTCCACAATCTAAACAGATGTCATGTTCCCAGGCCTCAGGGTTCCAGAATCCACCCATGTCATGTTCCCAGGCCTCAGGGTTCCAGAATAAAACCTCAGTCATGTTCCCAGGCCTCAGGGGTCCAGAACCAAGGCTCAGTTATGTTCCCAGGCCACAGGGGTCCAGAATCAAGGCTCAGTTATGTTCCCAGGCCACAGTATTCCACAATCTAAACAGATGTCATGTTCCCAGGCCTCAGGGTTCCAGAATCCACCCATGTCATGTTAACAGGACACAGGGTTCCAGAATCCACCCATGTCATGTTCCCAGGCCTCAGGGTTCCAGAATCCACCCATGTCATGTTCCCAGGCCTCAGGGTTCCAGAATAAAACCTCAGTCATGTTCCCAGGCCTCAGGGTTCCAGAATCCACCCATGTCATGTTAACAGGACACAGGGTTCCAGAATCCACCCATGTCATGTTAACAGGACACAGGGTTCCAGAATCCACCCATGTCATGTTCCCAGGCCTCAGGGTTCCAGAATCCACCCATGTCATGTTAACAGGACACAGGGTTCCAGAATCCACCCATGTCATGTTCCCAGGCCTCAGGGTTCCAGAATCCACCCATGTCATGTTCCCAGGCCTCAGGGTTCCAGAATAAAACCTCAGTCATGTTCCCAGGCCTCAGGGTTCCAGAACCAAGGCTCAGTTATGTTCCCAGGCCACAGTATTCCACAATCTAAACAGATGTCATGTTCCCAGGCCTCAGGGTTCCAGAATCCACCCATATCATGTTCCCAGGCCTCAGGGTTCCAGAATAAAACCTCAGTCATGTTCCCAGGCCTCAGGGTTCCAGAATCCACCCATGTCATGTTAACAGGACACAGGGTTCCAGAATCCACCCATGTCATGTTCCCAGGCCTCAGGGTTCCAGAATCCACCCATGTCATGTTCCCAGGCCTCAGGGTTCCAGAATAAAACCTCAGTCATGTTCCCAGGCCTCAGGGTTCCAGAATCCACCCATGTCATGTTCCCAGGCCTCAGGGTTCCAGAATCCACCCATGTCATGTTAACAGGACACAGGGTTCCAGAATCCACCCATGTCATGTTAACAGGACACAGGGTTCCAGAATCCACCCATGTCATGTTCCCAGGCCTCAGGGTTCCAGAATCCACCCATGTCATGTTCCCAGGCCTCAGGGTTCCAGAATAAAACCTCAGTCATGTTCCCAGTCCACAGGGGTCCAGAATCAATCCTCAGTTATGTTCCTAGGCCACAGTATTCCACAATCTAAACAGATGTCATGTTCCCAGGCCTCAGGGTTCCAGAATCCACCCATGTCATGTTCCCAGGCCTCAGGGTTCCAGAATCCACCCATGTCATGTTAACAGGACACAGCGTTCCAGAATAAAACCTCAGTCATGTTCCCAGTCCACAGGGGTCCAGAACCAAGGCTCAGTTATGTTCCCAGGCCACAGTATTCCACAATCTAAACAGATGTCATGTTCCCAGGCCTCAGGTTTCCAGAATCCACCCATGTCATGTTCCCAGGCCTCAGGGTTCCAGAATCCACCCATGTCATGTTCCCAGGCCTCAGGGTTCCAGAATCCACCCATGTCATGTTCCCAGGCCTCAGGGTTCCAGAATAAAACCTCAGTCATGTTCCCAGGCCTCAGGGTTCCAGAACCAAGGCTCAGTTATGTTCCCAGGCCACAGTATTCCACAATCTAAACAGATGTCATGTTCCCAGGCCTCAGGGTTCCAGAATCCACCCATGTCATGTTCCCAGGCCTCAGGGTTCCAGAATCCACCCATGTCATGTTAACAGGACACAGGGTTCCAGAATCCACCCATGTCATGTTAACAGGACACAGCGTTCCAGAATCCACCCATGTCATGTTCCCAGGCCTCAGGGTTCCAGAATAAAACCTCAGTCATGTTCCCAGGCCTCAGGGTTCCAGAACCAAGGCTCAGTTATGTTCCCAGGCCACAGTATTCCACAATCTAAACAGATGTCATGTTCCCAGGCCTCAGGGTTCCAGAATCCACCCATGTCATGTTCCCAGGCCTCAGGGTTCCAGAATAAAACCTCAGTCATGTTCCCAGGCCTCAGGGTTCCAGAACCAAGGCTCAGTTATGTTCCCAGGCCACAGGGGTCCAGAATCAATCCTCAGTTATGTTCCCAGGCCACAGTATTCCACAATCTAAACAGATGTCATATTCCCAGGCCTCAGGGTTCCAGAATCCACCCATGTCATGTTCCCAGGCCTCAGGGTTCCAGAATAAAACCTCAGTCATGTTCCCAGGCCTCAGGGGTCCAGAACCAAGGCTCAGTTATGTTCCCAGGCCACAGTATTCCACAATCTAAACAGATGTCATGTTCCCAGGCCTCAGGGTTCCAGAATCCACCCATGTCATGTTCCCAGGCCTCAGGGTTCCAGAATAAAACCTCAGTCATGTTCCCAGGCCTCAGGGTTCCAGAATCCACCCATGACATGTTCCCAGGCCTCAGGGTTCCAGAATCCACCCATGTCATGTTAACAGGACACAGGGTTCCAGAATCCACCCATGTCATGTTAACAGGACACAGGGTTCCAGAATCCACCCATGTCATGTTCCCAGGCCTCAGGGTTCCAGAATCCACCCATGTCATGTTCCCAGGCCTCAGGGTTCCAGAATAAAACCTCAGTCATGTTCCCAGTCCACAGGGGTCCAGAATCAATCCTCAGTTATGTTCCCAGGCCACAGTATTCCACAATCTAAACAGATGTCATGTTCCCAGGCCTCAGGGTTCCAGAATCCACCCATGTCATGTTAACAGGACACAGGGTTCCAGAATCCACCCATGTCATGTTCCCAGGCCTCAGGGTCCCAGAATCCACCCATGTCATGTTCCCAGGCCTCAGGGTTCCAGAATCCACCCATGTCATGTTCCCAGGCCTCAGGGTTCCAGAATCCACCCATGTCATGTTCCCAGGCCTCAGGGTTCCAGAATCCACCCATGTCATGTTAACAGGACACAGGGTTCCAGAATCCACCCATGTCATGTTCCCAGGCCTCAGGGTTCCAGAATCCACCCATGTCATGTTCCCAGGCCTCAGGGTTCCAGAATAAAACCTCAGTCATGTTCCCAGGCCTCAGGGTTCCAGAACCAAGGCTCAGTTATGTTCCCAGGCCACAGTATTCCACAATCTAAACAGATGTCATGTTCCCAGGCCTAGGGGTTCCAGAATCCACCCATGTCATGTTCCCAGGCCTCAGGGTTCCAGAATAAAACCTCAGTCATGTTCCCAGGCCTCAGGGGTCCAGAACCAAGGCTCAGTTATGTTCCCAGGCCACAGTATTCCACAATCTAAACAGATGTCATGTTCCCAGGCCTCAGGGTTCCAGAATCCACCCATGTCATGTTCCCAGGCCTCAGGGTTCCAGAATCCACCCATGTCATGTTCCCAGGCCTCAGGGTTCCAGAATAAAACCTCAGTCATGTTCCCAGTCCACAGGGGTCCAGAACCAAGGCTCAGTTATGTTCCCAGGCCACAGGGGTCCAGAACCAAGGCTCAGTTATGTTCCCAGGCCACAGTATTCCACAATCTAAACAGATGTCATGTTCCCAGGCCTCAGGGTTCCAGAATCCACCCATGTCATGTTCCCAGGCCTCAGGGTTCCAGAATCCACCCATGTCATGTTAACAGGACACAGGGTTCCAGAATCCACCCATGTCATGTTAACAGGACACAGCGTTCCAGAATCCACCCATGTCATGTTCCCAGGCCTCAGGGTTCCAGAATCCACCCATGTCATGTTCCCAGGCCTCAGGGTTCCAGAATAAAACCTCAGTCATGTTCCCAGGCCTCAGGGTTCCAGAATCCACCCATGTCATGTTAACAGGACACAGGGTTCCAGAATCCACCCATGTCATGTTCCCAGGCCTCAGGGTTCCAGAATAAAACCTCAGTCATGTTCCCAGGCCTCAGGGTTCCAGAACCAAGGCTCAGTTATGTTCCCAGGCCACAGTATTCCACAATCTAAACAGATGTCATGTTCCCAGGCCTCAGGGTTCCAGAATCCACCCATGTCATGTTCCCAGGCCTCAGGGTTCCAGAATAAAACCTCAGTCATGTTCCCAGGCCTCAGGGGTCCAGAACCAAGGCTCAGTTATGTTCCCAGGCCACAGGGGTCCAGAACCAAGGCTCAGTTATGTTCCCAGGCCACAGTATTCCACAATCTAAACAGATGTCATGTTCCCAGGCCTCAGGGTTCCAGAATCCACCCATGTCATGTTCTCAGGCCTCAGGGTTCCAGAATCCACCCATGTCATGTTCCCAGGCCTCAGGGTTCCAGAATAAAACCTCAGTCATGTTCCCAGGCCTCAGGGTTCCAGAATCCACCCATGTCATGTTAACAGGACACAGGGTTCCAGAATCCACCCATGTCATGTTAACAGGACACAGGGTTCCAGAATCCACCCATGTCATGTTCCCAGGCCTCAGGGTTCCAGAATCCACCCATGTCATGTTAACAGGACACAGGGTTCCAGAATCCACCCATGTCATGTTCCCAGGCCTCAGGGTTCCAGAATCCACCCATGTCATGTTCCCAGGCCTCAGGGTTCCAGAATAAAACCTCAGTCATGTTCCCAGGCCTCAGGGGTCCAGAACCAAGGCTCAGTTATGTTCCCAGGCCACAGTATTCCACAATCTAAACAGATGTCATGTTCCCAGGCCTCAGGGATCCAGAATCCACCCATGTCATGTTCCCAGGCCTCAGGGTTCCAGAATAAAACCTCAGTCATGTTCCCAGGCCTCAGGGTTCCAGAATCCACCCATGTCATGTTAACAGGACACAGGGTTCCAGAATCCACCCATGTCATGTTCCCAGGCCTCAGGGTTCCAGAATCCACCCATGTCATGTTCCCAGGCCTCAGGGTTCCAGAATAAAACCTCAGTCATGTTCCCAGGCCTCAGGGTTCCAGAATCCACCCATGTCATGTTCCCAGGCCTCAGGGTTCCAGAATCCACCCATGTCATGTTAACAGGACACAGGGTTCCAGAATCCACCCATGTCATGTTAACAGGACACAGGGTTCCAGAATCCACCCATGTCATGTTCCCAGGCCTCAGGGTTCCAGAATCCACCCATGTCATGTTCCCAGGCCTCAGGGTTCCAGAATAAAACCTCAGTCATGTTCCCAGTCCACAGGGGTCCAGAATCAATCCTCAGTTATGTTCCTAGGCCACAGTATTCCACAATCTAAACAGATGTCATGTTCCCAGGCCTCAGGGTTCCAGAATCCACCCATGTCATGTTCCCAGGCCTCAGGGTTCCAGAATCCACCCATGTCATGTTAACAGGACACAGCGTTCCAGAATAAAACCTCAGTCATGTTCCCAGTCCACAGGGGTCCAGAACCAAGGCTCAGTTATGTTCCCAGGCCACAGTATTCCACAATCTAAACAGATGTCATGTTCCCAGGCCTCAGGTTTCCAGAATCCACCCATGTCATGTTCCCAGGCCTCAGGGTTCCAGAATCCACCCATGTCATGTTCCCAGGCCTCAGGGTTCCAGAATCCACCCATGTCATGTTCCCAGGCCTCAGGGTTCCAGAATAAAACCTCAGTCATGTTCCCAGGCCTCAGGGTTCCAGAACCAAGGCTCAGTTATGTTCCCAGGCCACAGTATTCCACAATCTAAACAGATGTCATGTTCCCAGGCCTCAGGGTTCCAGAATCCACCCATGTCATGTTCCCAGGCCTCAGGGTTCCAGAATCCACCCATGTCATGTTAACAGGACACAGGGTTCCAGAATCCACCCATGTCATGTTAACAGGACACAGCGTTCCAGAATCCACCCATGTCATGTTCCCAGGCCTCAGGGTTCCAGAATAAAACCTCAGTCATGTTCCCAGGCCTCAGGGTTCCAGAACCAAGGCTCAGTTATGTTCCCAGGCCACAGTATTCCACAATCTAAACAGATGTCATGTTCCCAGGCCTCAGGGTTCCAGAATCCACCCATGTCATGTTCCCAGGCCTCAGGGTTCCAGAATAAAACCTCAGTCATGTTCCCAGGCCTCAGGGTTCCAGAACCAAGGCTCAGTTATGTTCCCAGGCCACAGGGGTCCAGAATCAATCCTCAGTTATGTTCCCAGGCCACAGTATTCCACAATCTAAACAGATGTCATATTCCCAGGCCTCAGGGTTCCAGAATCCACCCATGTCATGTTCCCAGGCCTCAGGGTTCCAGAATAAAACCTCAGTCATGTTCCCAGGCCTCAGGGGTCCAGAACCAAGGCTCAGTTATGTTCCCAGGCCACAGTATTCCACAATCTAAACAGATGTCATGTTCCCAGGCCTCAGGGATCCAGAATCCACCCATGTCATGTTCCCAGGCCTCAGGGTTCCAGAATAAAACCTCAGTCATGTTCCCAGGCCTCAGGGTTCCAGAATCCACCCATGACATGTTCCCAGGCCTCAGGGTTCCAGAATCCACCCATGTCATGTTAACAGGACACAGGGTTCCAGAATCCACCCATGTCATGTTAACAGGACACAGGGTTCCAGAATCCACCCATGTCATGTTCCCAGGCCTCAGGGTTCCAGAATCCACCCATGTCATGTTCCCAGGCCTCAGGGTTCCAGAATAAAACCTCAGTCATGTTCCCAGTCCACAGGGGTCCAGAATCAATCCTCAGTTATGTTCCCAGGCCACAGTATTCCACAATCTAAACAGATGTCATGTTCCCAGGCCTCAGGGTTCCAGAATCCACCCATGTCATGTTAACAGGACACAGGGTTCCAGAATCCACCCATGTCATGTTCCCAGGCCTCAGGGTTCCAGAATCCACCCATGTCATGTTCCCAGGCCTCAGGGTTCCAGAATCCACCCATGTCATGTTCCCAGGCCTCAGGGTTCCAGAATCCACCCATGTCATGTTCCCAGGCCTCAGGGTTCCAGAATCCACCCATGTCATGTTAACAGGACACAGGGTTCCAGAATCCACCCATGTCATGTTCCCAGGCCTCAGGGTTCCAGAATCCACCCATGTCATGTTCCCAGGCCTCAGGGTTCCAGAATAAAACCTCAGTCATGTTCCCAGGCCTCAGGGTTCCAGAACCAAGGCTCAGTTATGTTCCCAGGCCACAGTATTCCACAATCTAAACAGATGTCATGTTCCCAGGCCTAGGGGTTCCAGAATCCACCCATGTCATGTTCCCAGGCCTCAGGGTTCCAGAATAAAACCTCAGTCATGTTCCCAGGCCTCAGGGGTCCAGAACCAAGGCTCAGTTATGTTCCCAGGCCACAGTATTCCACAATCTAAACAGATGTCATGTTCCCAGGCCTCAGGGTTCCAGAATCCACCCATGTCATGTTCCCAGGCCTCAGGGTTCCAGAATCCACCCATGTCATGTTCCCAGGCCTCAGGGTTCCAGAATAAAACCTCAGTCATGTTCCCAGTCCACAGGGGTCCAGAACCAAGGCTCAGTTATGTTCCCAGGCCACAGGGGTCCAGAACCAAGGCTCAGTTATGTTCCCAGGCCACAGTATTCCACAATCTAAACAGATGTCATGTTCCCAGGCCTCAGGGTTCCAGAATCCACCCATGTCATGTTCCCAGGCCTCAGGGTTCCAGAATCCACCCATGTCATGTTAACAGGACACAGGGTTCCAGAATCCACCCATGTCATGTTAACAGGACACAGCGTTCCAGAATCCACCCATGTCATGTTCCCAGGCCTCAGGGTTCCAGAATCCACCCATGTCATGTTCCCAGGCCTCAGGGTTCCAGAATAAAACCTCAGTCATGTTCCCAGGCCTCAGGGTTCCAGAATCCACCCATGTCATGTTAACAGGACACAGGGTTCCAGAATCCACCCATGTCATGTTCCCAGGCCTCAGGGTTCCAGAATAAAACCTCAGTCATGTTCCCAGGCCTCAGGGTTCCAGAACCAAGGCTCAGTTATGTTCCCAGGCCACAGTATTCCACAATCTAAACAGATGTCATGTTCCCAGGCCTCAGGGTTCCAGAATCCACCCATGTCATGTTCCCAGGCCTCAGGGTTCCAGAATAAAACCTCAGTCATGTTCCCAGGCCTCAGGGGTCCAGAACCAAGGCTCAGTTATGTTCCCAGGCCACAGGGGTCCAGAACCAAGGCTCAGTTATGTTCCCAGGCCACAGTATTCCACAATCTAAACAGATGTCATGTTCCCAGGCCTCAGGGTTCCAGAATCCACCCATGTCATGTTCTCAGGCCTCAGGGTTCCAGAATCCACCCATGTCATGTTCCCAGGTCTCAGGGTTCCAGAATAAAACCTCAGTCATGTTCCCAGGCCTCAGGGTTCCAGAATCCACCCATGTCATGTTAACAGGACACAGGGTTCCAGAATCCACCCATGTTATGTTCCCAGGCCTCAGGGTTCCAGAATCCACCCATGTCATGTTCCCAGGCCTCAGGGTTCCAGAATAAAACCTCAGTCATGTTCCCAGGCCTCAGGGTTCCAGAATCCACCCATGTCATGTTAACAGGACACAGGGTTCCAGAATCCACCCATGTCATGTTAACAGGACACAGGGTTCCAGAATCCACCCATGTCATGTTCCCAGGCCTCAGGGTTCCAGAATCCACCCATGTCATGTTAACAGGACACAGGGTTCCAGAATCCACCCATGTCATGTTCCCAGGGCTCAGGGTTCCAGAATCCACCCATGTCATGTTCCCAGGCCTCAGGGTTCCAGAATAAAACCTCAGTCATGTTCCCAGGCCTCAGGGTTCCAGAACCAAGGCTCAGTTATGTTCCCAGGCCACAGTATTCCACAATCTAAACAGATGTCATGTTCCCAGGCCTCAGGGTTCCAGAATCCACCCATGTCATGTTCCCAGGCCTCAGGGTTCCAGAATAAAACCTCAGTCATGTTCCCAGGCCACAGGGGTCCAGAACCAAGGCTCAGTTATGTTCCCAGGCCACAGTATTCCACAATCTAAACAGATGTCATGTTCCCAGGCCTCAGGGTTCCAGGATCCACCCATGTCATGTTCCCAGGCCTCAGGGTTCCAGAATCCACCCATGTCATGTTCCCAGGCCTCAGGGTTCCAGAATCCACCCATGTCATGTTCCCAGGCCTCAGGGTTCCAGAATAAAACCTCAGTCATGTTCCCAGTCCACAGGGGTCCAGAATCCACCCATGTCATGTTAACAGGACACAGGGTTCCAGAATCCACCCATGTCATGTTCCCAGGCCTCAGGGTTCCAGAATCCACCCATGTCATGTTCCCAGGCCTCAGGGTTCCAGAATCCACCCATGTCATGTTCCCAGGCCTCAGGGTTCCAGAATCCACCCATGTCATGTTCCCAGGCCTCAGGGTTCCAGAATCCACCCATGTCATGTTAACAGGACACAGGGTTCCAGAATCCACCCATGTCATGTTCCCAGGCCTCAGGGTTCCAGAATCCACCCATGTCATGTTCCCAGGCCTCAGGGTTCCAGAATAAAACCTCAGTCATGTTCCCAGGCCTCAGTGTTCCAGAATCCACCCATGTCATGTTAACAGGACACAGGGTTCCAGAATCCACCCATGTCATGTTCCCAGGCCTCAGGGTTCCAGAATCCACCCATGTCATGTTAACAGGACACAGGGTTCCAGAATCCACCCATGTCATGTTCCCAGGCCTCAGGGTTCCAGAATAAAACCTCAGTCATGTTCCCAGGCCTCAGGGTTCCAGAATCCACCCATGTCATGTTAACAGGACACAGGGTTCCAGAATCCACCCATGTCATGTTCCCAGGCCTCAGGGTTCCAGAATCCACCCATGTCATGTTAACAGGACACAGGGTTCCAGAATCCACCCATGTCATGTTCCCAGGCCTCAGGGTTCCAGAATCCACCCATGTCATGTTCCCAGGCCTCAGGGTTCCAGAATCCACCCATGTCATGTTCCCAGGCCTCAGGGTTCCAGAATAAAACCTCAGTCATGTTCCCAGGCCTCAGGGTTCCAGAACCAAGGCTCAGTTATGTTCCCAGGCCACAGTATTCCACAATCTAAACAGATGTCATGTTCCCAGGCCTCAGGGTTCCAGAATCCACCCATGTCATGTTCCCAGGCCTCAGGGTTCCAGAATAAAACCTCAGTCATGTTCCCAGGCCTCAGGGTTCCAGAATCCACCCATGTCATATTAACAGGACACAGGGTTCCAGAATCCACCCATGTCATGTTCCCAGGCCTCAGGGTTCCAGAATCCACCCATGTCATGTTCCCAGGCCTCAGGGTTCCAGAATAAAACCTCAGTCATATTCCCAGGCCTCAGGGTTCCAGAATCCACCCATGTCATGTTCCCAGGCCTCAGGGTTCCAGAATCCACCCATGTCATGTTAACAGGACACAGGGTTCCAGAATCCACCCATGTCATGTTCCCAGGCCTCAGGGTTCCAGAATCCACCCATGTCATGTTAACAGGCCTCAGGGTTCCAGAATCCACCCATGTCATGTTCCCAGGCCTCAGGGTTCCAGAATCCACCCATGTCATGTTCCCAGGCCTCAGGGTTCCAGAATCCACCCATGTCATGTTCCCAGGCCTCAGGGTTCCAGAATAAAACCTCAGTCATGTTCCCAGTCCACAGGGGTCCAGAACCAAGGCTCAGTTATGTTCCCAGGCCACAGGGGTCCGGAATCAATCCTCACTTATGTTCCCAGGCCACAGTATTCCACAATCTAAACAGATGTCATGTTCCCAGGCCTCAGGGTTCCAGAATCCACCCATGTCATGTTCCCAGGCCTCAGGGTTCCAGAATAAAACCTCAGTCATGTTCCCAGGCCTCAGGGTTCCAGAACCAAGGCTCAGTTATGTTCCCAGGCCACAGTATTCCACAATCTAAACAGATGTCATGTTCCCAGGCCTCAGGGTTCCAGAATCCACCCATGTCATGTTCCCAGGCCTCAGGGTTCCAGAATCCACCCATGTCATGTTAACAGGACACAGGGTTCCAGAATCCACCCATGTCATGTTAACAGGACACAGGGTTCCAGAATCCACCCATGTCATGTTCCCAGGCCTCAGGGTTCCAGAATCCACCCATGTCATGTTCCCAGGCCTCAGGGTTCCAGAATAAAACCTCAGTCATGTTCCCAGGCCTCAGGGTTCCAGAATCCACCCATGTCATGTTAACAGGACACAGGGTTCCAGAATCCACCCATGTCATGTTCCCAGGCCTCAGGGTTCCAGAATAAAACCTCAGTCATGTTCCCAGGCCTCAGGGTTCCAGAACCAAGGCTCAGTTATGTTCCCAGGCCACAGTATTCCACAATCTAAACAGATGTCATGTTCCCAGGCCTCAGGGTTCCAGAATCCACCCATGTCATGTTCCCAAGCCTCAGGGTTCCAGAATAAAACCTCAGTCATGTTCCCAGGCCTCAGGGGTCCAGAACCAAGGCTCAGTTATGTTCCCAGGCCACAGGGGTCCAGAACCAAGGCTCAGTTATGTTCCCAGGCCACAGTATTCCACAATCTAAACAGATGTCATGTTCCCAGGCCTCAGGGTTCCAGAATCCACCCATGTCATGTTCCCAGGCCTCAGGGTTCCAGAATCCACCCATGTCATGTTCCCAGGCCTCAGGGTTCCAGAATAAAACCTCAGTCATGTTCCCAGGCCTCAGGGTTCCAGAATCCACCCATGTCATGTTAACAGGACACAGGGTTCCAGAATCCACCCATGTCATGTTCCCAGGCCTCAGCGTTCCAGAATCCACCCATGTCATGTTCCCAGGCCTCAGGGTTCCAGAATAAAACCTCAGTCATGTTCCCAGGCCTCAGGGTTCCAGAATCCACCCATGTCATGTTAACAGGACACAGGGTTCCAGAATCCACCCATGTCATGTTAACAGGACACAGGGTTCCAGAATCCACCCATGTCATGTTCCCAGGCTTCAGGGTTCCAGAATCCACCCATGTCATGTTAACAGGACACAGGGTTCCAGAATCCACCCATGTCATGTTCCCAGGCCTCAGGGTTCCAGAATCCACCCATGTCATGTTCCCAGGCCTCAGGGTTCCAGAATAAAACCTCAGTCATGTTCCCAGGCCTCAGGGTTCCAGAACCAAGGCTCAGTTATGTTCCCAGGCCACAGTATTCCACAATCTAAACAGATGTCATGTTCCCAGGCCTCAGGGTTCCAGAATCCACCCATGTCATGTTCCCAGGCCTCAGGGTTCCAGAATAAAACCTCAGTCATGTTCCCAGGCCACAGGGGTCCAGAACCAAGGCTCAGTTATGTTCCCAGGCCACAGTATTCCACAATCTAAACAGATGTCATGTTCCCAGGCCTCAGGGTTCCAGAATCCACCCATATCATGTTCCCAGGCCTCAGGGTTCCAGAATCCACCCATGTCATGTTCCCAGGCCTCAGGGTTCCAGAATAAAACCTCAGTCATGTTCCCAGTCCACAGGGGTCCAGAATCCACCCATGTCATGTTAACAGGACACAGGGTTCCAGAATCCACCCATGTCATGTTCCCAGGCCTCAGGGTTCCAGAATCCACCCATGTGATGTTCCCAGGCCTCAGGGTTCCAGAATCCACCCATGTCATGTTCCCAGGCCTCAGGGTTCCAGAATCCACCCATGTCATGTTCCCAGGCCTCAGGGTTCCAGAATAAAACCTCAGTCATGTTCCCAGTCCACAGGGGTCCAGAACCAAGGCTCAGTTATGTTCCCAGGCCACAGGGGTCCAGAACCAAGGCTCAGTTATGTTCCCAGGCCACAGTATTCCACAATCTAAACAGATGTCATGTTCCCAGGCCTCAGGGTTCCAGAATCCACCCATGTCATGTTAACAGGACACAGGGTTCCAGAATCCACCCATGTCATGTTAACAGGACACAGGGTTCCAGAATCCACCCATGTCATGTTCCCAGGCCTCAGGGTTCCAGAATAAAACCTCAGTCATGTTCCCAGGCCTCAGGGTTCCAGAATCCACCCATGTCATGTTAACAGGACACAGGGTTCCAGAATCCACCCATGTCATGTTCCCAGGCCTCAGGGTTCCAGAATCCACCCATGTCATGTTAACAGGACACAGGGTTCCAGAATCCACCCATGTCATGTTCCCAGGCCTCAGGGTTCCAGAATAAAACCTCAGTCATGTTCCCAGGCCTCAGGGTTCCAGAATCCACCCATGTCATGTTAACAGGACACAGGGTTCCAGAATCCACCCATGTCATGTTCCCAGGCCTCAGGGTTCCAGAATCCACCCATGTTATGTTAACAGGACACAGGGTTCCAGAATCCACCCATGTCATGTTCCCAGGCCTCAGGGTTCCAGAATCCACCCATGTCATGTTCCCAGGCCTCAGGGTTCCAGAATAAAACCTCAGTCATGTTCCCAGGCCTCAGGGTTCCAGAATCCACCCATGTCATGTTAACAGGACACAGGGTTCCAGAATCCACCCATGTCATGTTCCCAGGCCTCAGGGTTCCAGAATCCACCCATGTCATATTAACAGGACACAGGGTTCCAGAATCCACCCATGTCATGTTCCCAGGCCTCAGGGTTCCAGAATAAAACCTCAGTCATGTTCCCAGGCCTCAGGGTTCCAGAATCCACCCATGTCATGTTAACAGGACACAGGGTTCCAGAATCCACCCATGTCATGTTCCCAGGCCTCAGGGTTCCAGAATAAAACCTCAGTCATGTTCCCAGGCCTCAGGGTTCCAGAATCCACCCATGTCATGTTAACAGGACACAGGGTTCCAGAATCCACCCATGTCATGTTAACAGGACACAGGGTTCCAGAATCCACCCATGTCATGTTCCCAGGCCTCAGGGTTCCAGAATCCACCCATGTCATGTTCCCAGGCCTCAGGGTTCCAGAATAAAACCTCAGTCATGTTCCCAGGCCTCAGGGTTCCAGAATCCACCCATGTCATGTTAACAGGACACAGGGTTCCAGAATCCACCCATGTCATGTTAACAGGACACAGGGTTCCAGAATCCACCCATGTCATGTTCCCAGGCCTCAGGGTTCCAGAATAAAACCTCAGTCATGTTCCCAGTCCACAGGGGTCCAGAACCAAGGCTCAGTTATGTTCCCAGGCCACAGGGGTCCAGAACCAAGGCTCAGTTATGTTCCCAGGCCACAGGGGTCCAGAATCAATCCTCAGTTATGTTCCCAGGCCACAGTATTCCACAATCTAAACAGATGTCATGTTCCCAGGCCTCAGGGTTCCAGAATCCACCCATGTCATGTTAACAGGACACAGGGTTCCAGAATCCACCCATGTCATGTTAACAGGACACAGGGTTCCAGAATCCACCCATGTCATGTTCCCAGGCCTCAGGGTTCCAGAATAAAACCTCAGTCATGTTCCCAGGCCTCAGGGTTCCAGAATCCACCCATGTCATGTTAACAGGACACAGGGTTCCAAAATCCACCCATGTCATGTTCCCAGGCCTCAGGGTTCCAGAATCCACCCATGGCATGTTAACAGGACACAGGGTTCCAGAATCCACCCATGTCATTTTCCCAGGCCTCAGGGTTCCAGAATAAAACCTCAGTCATGTTCCCAGGCCTCAGGGTTCCAGAATCCACCCATGTCATGTTAACAGGACACAGGGTTCCAGAATCCACCCATGTCATGTTCCCAGGCCTCAGGGTTCCAGAATCCACCCATGTCATGTTAACAGGACACAGGGTTCCAGAATCCACCCATGTCATGTTCCCAGGCCTCAGGGTTCCAGAATCCACCCATGTCATGTTCCCAGGCCTCAGGGTTCCAGAATCCACCCATGTCATGTTCCCAGGCCTCAGGGTTCCAGAATAAAACCTCAGTCATGTTCCCAGGCCTCAGGGTTCCAGAACCAAGGCTCAGTTATGTTCCCAGGCCACAGTATTCCACAATCTAAACAGATGTCATGTTCCCAGGCCTCAGGGTTCCAGAATCCACCCATATCATGTTCCCAGGCCTCAGGGTTCCGGAATAAAACCTCAGTCATGTTCCCAGGCCTCAGGGTTCCAGAATCCACCCATGTCATGTTAACAGGACACAGGGTTCCAGAATCCACCCATGTCATGTTCCCAGGCCTCAGGGTTCCAGAATCCACCCATGTCTCATGTTCCCAGGCCTCAGGGTTCCAGAATAAAACCTCAGTCATGTTCCCAGGCCTCAGGGTTCCAGAATCCACCCATGTCATGTTCCCAGGCCTCAGGGTTCCATAATCCACCCATGTCATGTTAACAGGACACAGGGTTCCAGAATCCACCCATGTCATGTTCCCAGGCCTCAGGGTTCCAGAATCCACCCATGTCATGTTAACAGGCCTCAGGGTTCCAGAATCCACCCATGTCATGTTCCCAGGCTTCAGGGTTCCAGAATCCACCCATGTCATGTTCCCAGGCCTCAGGGTTCCAGAATCCACCCATGTCATGTTCCCAGGCCTCAGGGTTCCAGAATAAAACCTCAGTCATGTTCCCAGGCCTCAGGGGTCCAGAACCAAGGCTCAGTTATGTTCCCAGGCCACAGTATTCCACAATCTAAACAGATGTCATGTTCCCAGGCCTCAGGGTTCCAGAATCCACCCATGTCATGTTCCCAGGCCTCAGGGTTCCAGAATCCACCCATGTCATGTTAACAGGACACAGGGTTCCAGAATCCACCCATGTCATGTTAACAGGACACAGCGTTCCAGAATCCACCCATGTCATGTTCCCAGGCCTCAGGGTTCCAGAATCCACCCATGTCATGTTCCCAGGCCTCAGGGTTCCAGAATAAAACCTCAGTCATGTTCCCAGGCCTCAGGGTTCCAGAATCCACCCATGTCATGTTAACAGGACACAGGGTTCCAGAATCCACCCATGTCATGTTCCCAGGCCTCAGGGTTCCAGAATAAAACCTCAGTCATGTTCCCAGGCCTCAGGGTTCCAGAACCAAGGCTCAGTTATGTTCCCAGGCCACAGTATTCCACAATCTAAACAGATGTCATGTTCCCAGGCCTCAGGGTTCCAGAATCCACCCATGTCATGTTCCCAGGCCTCAGGGTTCCAGAATGAAACCTCAGTCATGTTCCCAGGCCTCAGGGGTCCAGAACCAAGGCTCAGTTATGTTCCCAGGCCACAGGCGTCCAGAACCAAGGCTCAGTTATGTTCCCAGGCCACAGTATTCCACAATCTAAACAGATGTCATGTTCCCAGGCCTCAGGGTTCCAGAATCCACCCATGTCATGTTCCCAGGCCTCAGGGTTCCAGAATCCACCCATGTCATGTTCCCAGGCCTCAGGGTTCCAGAATAAAACCTCAGTCATGTTCCCAGGCCTCAGGGTTCCAGAATCCACCCATGTCATGTTAACAGGACACAGGGTTCCAGAATCCACCCATGTCATGTTCCCAGGCCTCAGGGTTCCAGAATCCACCCATGTCATGTTCCCAGGCCTCAGGGTTCCAGAATAAAACCTCAGTCATGTTCCCAGGCCTCAGGGTTCCAGAATCCACCCATGTCATGTTAACAGGACACAGGGTTCCAGAATCCACCCATGTCATTTTAACAGGACACAGGGTTCCAGAATCCACCCATGTCATGTTCCCAGGCCTCAGGGTTCCAGAATCCACCCATGTCATGTTAACAGGACACAGGGTTCCAGAATCCACCCATGTCATGTTCCCAGGCCTCAGGGTTCCAGAATCCACCCATGTCATGTTCCCAGGCCTCAGGGTTCCAGAATAAAACCTCAGTCATGTTCCCAGGCCTCAGGGTTCCAGAATCCACCCATGTCATGTTAACAGGACACAGGGTTCCAGAATCCACCCATGTCATGTTCCCAGGCCTCAGGGTTCCAGAATCCACCCATGTCATGTTAACAGGCCTCAGGGTTCCAGAATCCACCCATGTCATGTTCCCAGGCCTCAGGGTTCCAGAATCCACCCATGTCATGTTCCCAGGCCTCAGGGTTCCAGAATCCACCCATGTCATGTTCCCAGGCCTCAGGGTTCCAGAATAAAACCTCAGTCATGTTCCCAGTCCACAGGGGTCCAGAACCAAGGCTCAGTTATGTTCCCAGGCCACAGGGGTCCAGAATCAATCCTCAGTTATGTTCCCAGGCCACAGTATTCCACAATCTAAACAGATGTCATGTTCCCAGGCCTCAGGGTTCCAGAATCCACCCATGTCATGTTCCCAGGCCTCAGGGTTCCAGAATAAAACCTCAGTCATGTTCCCAGGCCTCAGGGTTCCAGAACCAAGGCTCAGTTATGTTTCCAGGCCACAGTATTCCACAATCTAAACAGATGTCATGTTCCCAGGCCTCAGGGTTCCAGAATCCACCCATGTCATGTTCCCAGGCCTCAGGGTTCCAGAATCCACCCATGTCATGTTAACAGGACACAGGGTTCCAGAATCCACCCATGTCATGTTAACAGGACACAGGGTTCCAGAATCCACCCATGTCATGTTCCCAGGCCTCAGGGTTCCAGAATCCACCCATGTCATGTTCCCAGGCCTCAGGGTTCCAGAATAAAACCTCAGTCATGTTCCCAGTCCACAGGGGTCCAGAAACAATCCTCAGTTATGTTCCCAGGCCACAGTATTCCACAATCTAAACAGATGTCATGTTCCCAGGCCTCAGGGTTCCAGAATCCACCCATGTCATGTTCCCAGGCCTCAGGGTTCCAGAATCCACCCATGTCATGTTCCCAGGCCTCAGGGTTCCAGAATAAAACCTCAGTCATGTTCCCAGTCCACAGGGGTCCAGAACCAAGGCTCAGTTATGTTCCCAGGCCACAGGGGTCCAGAATCAATCCTCAGTTATGTTCCCAGGCCACAGTATTCCACAATCTAAACAGATGTCATGTTCCCAGGCCTCAGGGTTCCAGAATCCACCCATGTCATGTTCCCAGGCCTCAGGGTTCCAGAATAAAACCTCAGTCATGTTCCCAGGCCTCAGGGTTCCAGAACCAAGGCTCAGTTATGTTCCCAGGCCACAGTATTCCACAATCTAAACAGATGTCATGTTCCCAGGCCTCAGGGTTCCAGAATCCACCCATGTCATGTTCCCAGGCCTCAGGGTTCCAGAATCCACCCATGTCATGTTAACAGGACACAGGGTTCCAGAATCCACCCATGTCATGTTAACAGGACACAGGGTTCCAGAATCCACCCATGTCATGTTCCCAGGCCTCAGGGTTCCAGAATCCACCCATGTCATGTTCCCAGGCCTCAGGGTTCCAGAATAAAACCTCAGTCATGTTCCCAGTCCACAGGGGTCCAGAAACAATCCTCAGTTATGTTCCCAGGCCACAGTATTCCACAATCTAAACAGATGTCATGTTCCCAGGCCTCAGGGTTCCAGAATCCACCCATGTCATGTTCCCAGGCCTCAGGGTTCCAGAATAAAACCTCAGTCATGTTCCCAGGCCTCAGGGTTCCAGAACCAAGGCTCAGTTATGTTCCCAGGCCACAGTATTCCACAATCTAAACAGATGTCATGTTCCCAGGCCTCAGGGTTCCAGAATCCACCCATATCATGTTCCCAGGCCTCAGGGTTCCGGAATAAAACCTCAGTCATGTTCCCAGGCCTCAGGGTTCCAGAATCCACCCATGTCATGTTAACAGGACACAGGGTTCCAGAATCCACCCATGTCATGTTCCCAGGCCTCAGGGTTCCAGAATCCACCCATGTCTCATGTTCCCAGGCCTCAGGGTTCCAGAATAAAACCTCAGTCATGTTCCCAGGCCTCAGGGTTCCAGAATCCACCCATGTCATGTTCCCAGGCCTCAGGGTTCCATAATCCACCCATGTCATGTTAACAGGACACAGGGTTCCAGAATCCACCCATGTCATGTTCCCAGGCCTCAGGGTTCCAGAATCCACCCATGTCATGTTAACAGGCCTCAGGGTTCCAGAATCCACCCATGTCATGTTCCCAGGCTTCAGGGTTCCAGAATCCACCCATGTCATGTTCCCAGGCCTCAGGGTTCCAGAATCCACCCATGTCATGTTCCCAGGCCTCAGGGTTCCAGAATAAAACCTCAGTCATGTTCCCAGGCCTCAGGGGTCCAGAACCAAGGCTCAGTTATGTTCCCAGGCCACAGTATTCCACAATCTAAACAGATGTCATGTTCCCAGGCCTCAGGGTTCCAGAATCCACCCATGTCATGTTCCCAGGCCTCAGGGTTCCAGAATCCACCCATGTCATGTTAACAGGACACAGGGTTCCAGAATCCACCCATGTCATGTTAACAGGACACAGCGTTCCAGAATCCACCCATGTCATGTTCCCAGGCCTCAGGGTTCCAGAATCCACCCATGTCATGTTCCCAGGCCTCAGGGTTCCAGAATAAAACCTCAGTCATGTTCCCAGGCCTCAGGGTTCCAGAATCCACCCATGTCATGTTAACAGGACACAGGGTTCCAGAATCCACCCATGTCATGTTCCCAGGCCTCAGGGTTCCAGAATAAAACCTCAGTCATGTTCCCAGGCCTCAGGGTTCCAGAACCAAGGCTCAGTTATGTTCCCAGGCCACAGTATTCCACAATCTAAACAGATGTCATGTTCCCAGGCCTCAGGGTTCCAGAATCCACCCATGTCATGTTCCCAGGCCTCAGGGTTCCAGAATGAAACCTCAGTCATGTTCCCAGGCCTCAGGGGTCCAGAACCAAGGCTCAGTTATGTTCCCAGGCCACAGGCGTCCAGAACCAAGGCTCAGTTATGTTCCCAGGCCACAGTATTCCACAATCTAAACAGATGTCATGTTCCCAGGCCTCAGGGTTCCAGAATCCACCCATGTCATGTTCCCAGGCCTCAGGGTTCCAGAATCCACCCATGTCATGTTCCCAGGCCTCAGGGTTCCAGAATAAAACCTCAGTCATGTTCCCAGGCCTCAGGGTTCCAGAATCCACCCATGTCATGTTAACAGGACACAGGGTTCCAGAATCCACCCATGTCATGTTCCCAGGCCTCAGGGTTCCAGAATCCACCCATGTCATGTTCCCAGGCCTCAGGGTTCCAGAATAAAACCTCAGTCATGTTCCCAGGCCTCAGGGTTCCAGAATCCACCCATGTCATGTTAACAGGACACAGGGTTCCAGAATCCACCCATGTCATTTTAACAGGACACAGGGTTCCAGAATCCACCCATGTCATGTTCCCAGGCCTCAGGGTTCCAGAATCCACCCATGTCATGTTAACAGGACACAGGGTTCCAGAATCCACCCATGTCATGTTCCCAGGCCTCAGGGTTCCAGAATCCACCCATGTCATGTTCCCAGGCCTCAGGGTTCCAGAATAAAACCTCAGTCATGTTCCCAGGCCTCAGGGTTCCAGAATCCACCCATGTCATGTTAACAGGACACAGGGTTCCAGAATCCACCCATGTCATGTTCCCAGGCCTCAGGGTTCCAGAATCCACCCATGTCATGTTAACAGGCCTCAGGGTTCCAGAATCCACCCATGTCATGTTCCCAGGCCTCAGGGTTCCAGAATCCACCCATGTCATGTTCCCAGGCCTCAGGGTTCCAGAATCCACCCATGTCATGTTCCCAGGCCTCAGGGTTCCAGAATAAAACCTCAGTCATGTTCCCAGTCCACAGGGGTCCAGAACCAAGGCTCAGTTATGTTCCCAGGCCACAGGGGTCCAGAATCAATCCTCAGTTATGTTCCCAGGCCACAGTATTCCACAATCTAAACAGATGTCATGTTCCCAGGCCTCAGGGTTCCAGAATCCACCCATGTCATGTTCCCAGGCCTCAGGGTTCCAGAATAAAACCTCAGTCATGTTCCCAGGCCTCAGGGTTCCAGAACCAAGGCTCAGTTATGTTTCCAGGCCACAGTATTCCACAATCTAAACAGATGTCATGTTCCCAGGCCTCAGGGTTCCAGAATCCACCCATGTCATGTTCCCAGGCCTCAGGGTTCCAGAATCCACCCATGTCATGTTAACAGGACACAGGGTTCCAGAATCCACCCATGTCATGTTAACAGGACACAGGGTTCCAGAATCCACCCATGTCATGTTCCCAGGCCTCAGGGTTCCAGAATCCACCCATGTCATGTTCCCAGGCCTCAGGGTTCCAGAATAAAACCTCAGTCATGTTCCCAGTCCACAGGGGTCCAGAAACAATCCTCAGTTATGTTCCCAGGCCACAGTATTCCACAATCTAAACAGATGTCATGTTCCCAGGCCTCAGGGTTCCAGAATCCACCCATGTCATGTTCCCAGGCCTCAGGGTTCCAGAATCCACCCATGTCATGTTCCCAGGCCTCAGGGTTCCAGAATAAAACCTCAGTCATGTTCCCAGTCCACAGGGGTCCAGAACCAAGGCTCAGTTATGTTCCCAGGCCACAGGGGTCCAGAATCAATCCTCAGTTATGTTCCCAGGCCACAGTATTCCACAATCTAAACAGATGTCATGTTCCCAGGCCTCAGGGTTCCAGAATCCACCCATGTCATGTTCCCAGGCCTCAGGGTTCCAGAATAAAACCTCAGTCATGTTCCCAGGCCTCAGGGTTCCAGAACCAAGGCTCAGTTATGTTCCCAGGCCACAGTATTCCACAATCTAAACAGATGTCATGTTCCCAGGCCTCAGGGTTCCAGAATCCACCCATGTCATGTTCCCAGGCCTCAGGGTTCCAGAATCCACCCATGTCATGTTAACAGGACACAGGGTTCCAGAATCCACCCATGTCATGTTAACAGGACACAGGGTTCCAGAATCCACCCATGTCATGTTCCCAGGCCTCAGGGTTCCAGAATCCACCCATGTCATGTTCCCAGGCCTCAGGGTTCCAGAATAAAACCTCAGTCATGTTCCCAGTCCACAGGGGTCCAGAAACAATCCTCAGTTATGTTCCCAGGCCACAGTATTCCACAATCTAAACAGATGTCATGTTCCCAGGCCTCAGGGTTCCAGAATCCACCCATGTCATGTTCCCAGGCCTCAGGGTTCCAGAATCCACCCATGTCATGTTCCCAGGCCTCAGGGTTCCAGAATAAAACCTCAGTCATGTTCCCAGTCCACAGGGGTCCAGAACCAAGGCTCAGTTATGTTCCCAGGCCACAGGGGTCCAGAACCAAGGCTCAGTTATGTTCCTAGGCCACAGTATTCCACAATCTAAACAGATGTCATGTTCCCAGGCCTCAGGGTTCCAGAATCCACCCATGTCATGTTCCCAGGCCTCAGGGTTCCAGAATAAAACCTCAGTCATGTTCCCAGGCCTCAGGGGTCCAGAACCAAGGCTCAGTTATGTTCCCAGGTCACAGTATTCCACAATCTAAACAGATGTCATGTTCCCAGGCCTCAGGGTTCCAGAATCCACCCATGTCATGTTCCCAGGCCTCAGGGTTCCAGAATCCACCCATGTCATGTTAACAGGACACAGGGTTCCAGAATCCACCCATGTCATGTTAACAGGACACAGCGTTCCAGAATCCACCCATGTCATGTTCCCAGGCCTCAGGGTTCCAGAATCCACCCATGTCATGTTCCCAGGCCTCAGGGTTCCAGAATAAAACCTCAGTCATGTTCCCAGGCCTCAGGGTTCCAGAATCCACCCATGTCATGTTAACAGGACACAGGGTTCCAGAATCCACCCATGTCATGTTCCCAGGCCTCAGGGTTCCAGAATAAAACCTCAGTCATGTTCCCAGGCCTCAGGGTTCCAGAACCAAGGCTCAGTTATGTTCCCAGGCCACAGTATTCCACAATCTAAACAGATGTCATGTTCCCAGGCCTCAGGGTTCCAGAATCCACCCATGTCATGTTCCCAGGCCTCAGGGTTCCAGAATAAAACCTCAGTCATGTTCCCAGGCCTCAGGGGTCCAGAACCAAGGCTCAGTTATGTTCCCAGGCCACAGGGGTCCAGAACCAAGGCTCAGTTATGTTCCCAGGCCACAGTATTCCACAATCTAAACAGATGTCATGTTCCCAGGCCTCAGGGTTCCAGAATCCACCCATGTCATGTTCCCAGGCCTCAGGGTTCCAGAATAAAACCTCAGTCATGTTCCCAGGCCTCAGGGTTCCAGAATCCACCCATGTCATGTTAACAGGACACAGGGTTCCAGAATCCACCCATGTCATGTTCCCAGGCCTCAGGGTTCCAGAATCCACCCATGTCATGTTCCCAGGCCTCAGGGTTCCAGAATAAAACCTCAGTCATGTTCTCAGGCCTCAGGGTTCCAGAATCCACCCATGTCATGTTAACAGGACACAGGGTTCCAGAATCCACCCATGTCATGTTAACAGGACACAGGGTTCCAGAATCCACCCATGTCATGTTCCCAGGCCTCAGGGTTCCAGAATCCACCCATGTCATGTTAACAGGACACAGGGTTCCAGAATCCACCCATGTCATGTTCCCAGGCCTCAGGGTTCCAGAATCCACCCATGTCATGTTAACAGGACACAGGGTTCCAGAATCCACCCATGTCATGTTCCCAGGCCTCAGGGTTCCAGAATCCACCCATGTCATGTTCCCAGGCCTCAGGGTTCCAGAATAAAACCTCAGTCATGTTCCCAGGCCTCAGGGTTCCAGAATCCACCCATGTCATGTTCCCAGGCCTCAGGGTTCCATAATCCACCCATGTCATGTTAACAGGACACAGGGTTCCAGAATCCACCCATGTCATGTTCCCAGGCCTCAGGGTTCCAGAATCCACCCATGTCATGTTCCCAGGCCTCAGGGTTCCAGAATCCACCCATGTCATGTTCCCAGGCCTCAGGGTTCCAGAATAAAACCTCAGTCATGTTCCCAGTCCACAGGGGTCCAGAACCAAGGCTCAGTTATGTTCCCAGGCCACAGGGGTCCAGAATCAATCCTCAGTTATGTTCCCAGGCCACAGTATTCCACAATCTAAACAGATGTCATGTTCCCAGGCCTCAGGGTTCCAGAATCCACCCATGTCATGTTCCCAGGCCTCAGGGTTCCAGAATAAAACCTCAGTCATGTTCCCAGGCCTCAGGGGTCCAGAACCAAGGCTCAGTTATGTTCCCAGGCCACAGGGGTCCAGAACCAAGGCTCAGTTATGTTCCCAGGCCACAGTATTCCACAATCTAAACAGATGTCATGTTCCCAGGCCTCAGGGTTCCAGAATCCACCCATGTCATGTTCCCAGGCCTCAGGGTTCCAGAATAAAACCTCAGTCATGTTCCCAGTCCACAGGGGTCCAGAACCAAGGCTCAGTTATGTTCCCAGGCCACAGGGGTCCAGAATCAATCCTCAGTTATGTTCCCAGGCCACAGTATTCCACAATCTAAACAGATGTCATGTTCCCAGGCCTCAGGGTTCCAGAATCCACCCATGTCATGTTCCCAGGCCTCAGGGTTCCAGAATAAAACCTCAGTCATGTTCCCAGGCCTCAGGGGTCCAGAACCAAGGCTCAGTTATGTTCCCAGGCCACAGGGGTCCAGAACCAAGGCTCAGTTATGTTCCCAGGCCACAGTATTCCACAATCTAAACAGATGTCATGTTCCCAGGCCTCAGGGTTCCAGAATCCACCCATGTCATGTTCCCAGGCCTCAGGGTTCCAGAATAAAACCTCAGTCATGTTCCCAGGCCTCAGGGTTCCAGAATCCACCCATGTCATGTTAACAGGACACAGGGTTCCAGAATCCACCCATGTCATGTTCCCAGGCCTCAGGGTTCCAGAATCCACCCATGTCATGTTCCCAGGCCTCAGGGTTCCAGAATAAAACCTCAGTCATGTTCTCAGGCCTCAGGGTTCCAGAATCCACCCATGTCATGTTAACAGGACACAGGGTTCCAGAATCCACCCATGTCATGTTAACAGGACACAGGGTTCCAGAATCCACCCATGTCATGTTCCCAGGCCTCAGGGTTCCAGAATCCACCCATGTCATGTTAACAGGACACAGGGTTCCAGAATCCACCCATGTCATGTTCCCAGGCCTCAGGGTTCCAGAATCCACCCATGTCATGTTCCCAGGCCTCAGGGTTCCATAATCCACCCATGTCATGTTAACAGGACACAGGGTTCCAGAATCCACCCATGTCATGTTCCCAGGCCTCAGGGTTCCAGAATCCACCCATGTCATGTTAACAGGCCTCAGGGTTCCAGAATCCACCCATGTCATGTTCCCAGGCCTCAGGGTTCCAGAATCCACCCATGTCATGTTCCCAGGCCTCAGGGTTCCAGAATAAAACCTCAGTCATGTTCCCAGTCCACAGGGGTCCAGAACCAAGGCTCAGTTATGTTCCCAGGCCACAGGGGTCCAGAATCAATCCTCAGTTATGTTCCCAGGCCACAGTATTCCACAATCTAAACAGATGTCATGTTCCCAGGCCTCAGGGTTCCAGAATCCACCCATGTCATGTTCCCAGGCGTCAGGGTTCCAGAATAAAACCTCAGTCATGTTCCCAGGCCTCAGGGTTCCAGAACCACGGCTCAGTTATGTTCCCAGGCCACAGTATTCCACAATCTAAACAGATGTCATGTTCCCAGGCCTCAGGGTTCCAGAATCCACCCATGTCATGTTCCCAGGCCTCAGGGTTCCAGAATCCACCCATGTCATGTTAACAAGACACAGGGTTCCAGAATCCACCCATGTCATGTTAACAGGACACAGGGTTCCAGAATCCACCCATGTCATGTTCCCAGGCCTCAGGGTTCCAGAATCCACCCATGTCATGTTCCCAGGCCTCAGGGCTCCAGAATAAAACCTCAGTCATGTTCCCAGGCCTCAGGGTTCCAGAATCCACCCATGTCATGTTAACAGGACACAGGGTTCCAGAATCCACCCATGTCATGTTCCCAGGCCTCAGGGTTCCAGAATAAAACCTCAGTCATGTTCCCAGGCCTCAGGGTTCCAGAACCAAGGCTCAGTTATGTTCCCAGGCCACAGTATTCCACAATCTAAACAGATGTCATGTTCCCAGGCCTCAGGGTTCCAGAATCCACCCATGTCATGTTCCCAGGCCTCAGGGTTCCAGAATAAAACCTCAGTCATGTTCCCAGGCCTCAGGGTTCCAGAACCAAGGCTCAGTTATGTTCCCAGGCCACAGGGGTCCAGAACCAAGGCTCAGTTATGTTCCCAGGCCACAGTATTCCACAATCTAAACAGATGTCATGTTCCCAGGCCTCAGGGTTCCAGAATCCACCCATGTCATGTTCCCAGGCCTCAGGGTTCCAGAATCCACCCATGTCATGTTCCCAGGCCTCAGGGTTCCAGAATAAAACCTCAGTCATGTTCCCAGGCCTCAGGGTTCCAGAATCCACCCATGTCATGTTAACAGGACACAGGGTTCCAGAATCCACCCATGTCATGTTCCCAGGCCTCAGGGTTCCAGAATAAAACCTCAGTCATGTTCCCAGGCCTCAGGGTTCCAGAATCCACCCATGTCATGTTAACAGGACACAGGGTTCCAGAATCCACCCATGTCATGTTAACAGGACACAGGGTTCCAGAATCCACCCATGTCATGTTCCCAGGCCTCAGGGTTCCAGAATCCACCCATGTCATGTTCCCAGGCCTCAGGGTTCCAGAATAAAACCTCAGTCATGTTCCCAGGCCTCAGGGTTCCAGAATCCACCCATGTCATGTTAACAGGACACAGGGTTCCAGAATCCACCCATGTCATGTTAACAGGACACAGGGTTCCAGAATCCACCCATGTCATGTTCCCAGGCCTCAGGGTTCCAGAATAAAACCTCAGTCATGTTCCCAGTCCACAGGGGTCCAGAACCAAGGCTCAGTTATGTTCCCAGGCCACAGGGGTCCAGAACCAAGGCTCAGTTATGTTCCCAGGCCACAGGGGTCCAGAATCAATCCTCAGTTATGTTCCCAGGCCACAGTATTCCACAATCTAAACAGATGTCATGTTCCCAGGCCTCAGGGTTCCAGAATCCACCCATGTCATGTTAACAGGACACAGGGTTCCAGAATCCACCCATGTCATGTTAACAGGACACAGGGTTCCAGAATCCACCCATGTCATGTTCCCAGGCCTCAGGGTTCCAGAATAAAACCTCAGTCATGTTCCCAGGCCTCAGGGTTCCAGAATCCACCCATGTCATGTTAACAGGACACAGGGTTCCAAAATCCACCCATGTCATGTTCCCAGGCCTCAGGGTTCCAGAATCCACCCATGTCATGTTAACAGGACACAGGGTTCCAGAATCCACCCATGTCATGTTCCCAGGCCTCAGGGTTCCAGAATAAAACCTCAGTCATGTTCCCAGGCCTCAGGGTTCCAGAATCCACCCATGTCATGTTAACAGGACACAGGGTTCCAGAATCCACCCATGTCATGTTCCCAGGCCTCAGGGTTCCAGAATCCACCCATGTCATGTTAACAGGACACAGAGTTCCAGAATCCACCCATGTCATGTTCCCAGGCCTCAGGGTTCCAGAATCCACCCATGTCATGTTCCCAGGCCTCAGGGTTCCAGAATCCACCCATGTCATGTTCCCAGGCCTCAGGGTTCCAGAATAAAACCTCAGTCATGTTCCCAGGCCTCAGGGTTCCAGAACCAAGGCTCAGTTATGTTCCCAGGCCACAGTATTCCACAATCTAAACAGATGTCATGTTCCCAGGCCTCAGGGTTCCAGAATCCACCCATGTCATGTTCCCAGGCCTCAGGGTTCCGGAATAAAACCTCAGTCATGTTCCCAGGCCTCAGGGTTCCAGAATCCACCCATGTCATGTTAACAGGACACAGGGTTCCAGAATCCACCCATGTCATGTTCCCAGGCCTCAGGGTTCCAGAATAAAACCTCAGTCATGTTCCCAGGCCTCAGGGTTCCAGAATCCACCCATGTCATGTTCCCAGGCCTCAGGGTTCCATAATCCACCCATGTCATATTAACAGGACACAGGGTTCCAGAATCCACCCATGTCATGTTCCCAGGCCTCAGGGTTCCAGAATCCACCCATGTCATGTTAACAGGCCTCAGGGTTCCAGAATCCACCCATGTCATGTTCCCAGGCCTCAGGGTTCCAGAATCCACCCATGTCATGTTCCCAGGCCTCAGGGTTCCAGAATCCACCCATGTCATGTTCCCAGGCCTCAGGGTTCCAGAATAAAACCTCAGTCATGTTCCCAGGCCTCAGGGGTCCAGAACCAAGGCTCAGTTATGTTCCCAGGCCACAGTATTCCACAATCTAAACAGATGTCATGTTCCCAGGCCTCAGGGTTCCAGAATCCACCCATGTCATGTTCCCAGGCCTCAGGGTTCCAGAATCCACCCATGTCATGTTAACAGGACACAGCGTTCCAGAATCCACCCATGTCATGTTCCCAGGCCTCAGGGTTCCAGAATCCACCCATGTCATGTTCCCAGGCCTCAGGGTTCCAGAATAAAACCTCAGTCATGTTCCCAGGCCTCAGGGTTCCAGAATCCACCCATGTCATGTTAACAGGACACAGGGTTCCAGAATCCACCCATGTCATGTTCCCAGGCCTCAGGGTTCCAGAATAAAACCTCAG
Source organism: Balaenoptera physalus (assembly GCF_965194825.1). Taxonomy (NCBI): domain Eukaryota; kingdom Metazoa; phylum Chordata; class Mammalia; order Artiodactyla; family Balaenopteridae; genus Balaenoptera; species Balaenoptera physalus. Next base: position 59,532 of record NW_028125547.1, read on the forward strand.
TCATGTTCCCAGGCCTCAGGGTTCCAGAACCAAGGCTCAGTTATGTTCCCAGGCCACAGTATTCCACAATCTAAACAGATGTCATGTTCCCAGGCCTCAGGGTTCCAGAATCCACCCATGTCATGTTCCCAGGCCTCAGGGTTCCAGAATGAAACCTCAGTCATGTTCCCAGGCCTCAGGGGTCCAGAACCAAGGCTCAGTTATGTTCCCAGGCCACAGGCGTCCAGAACCAAGGCTCAGTTATGTTCCCAGGCCACAGTATTCCACAATCTAAACAGATGTCATGTTCCCAGGCCTCAGGGTTCCAGAATCCACCCATGTCATGTTCCCAGGCCTCAGGGTTCCAGAATCCACCCATGTCATGTTCCCAGGCCTCAGGGTTCCAGAATAAAACCTCAGTCATGTTCCCAGGCCTCAGGGTTCCAGAATCCACCCATGTCATGTTAACAGGACACAGGGTTCCAGAATCCACCCATGTCATGTTCCCAGGCCTCAGGGTTCCAGAATCCACCCATGTCATGTTCCCAGGCCTCAGGGTTCCAGAATAAAACCTCAGTCATGTTCCCAGGCCTCAGGGTTCCAGAATCCACCCATGTCATGTTAACAGGACACAGGGTTCCAGAATCCACCCATGTCATTTTAACAGGACACAGGGTTCCAGAATCCACCCATGTCATGTTCCCAGGCCTCAGGGTTCCAGAATCCACCCATGTCATGTTAACAGGACACAGGGTTCCAGAATCCACCCATGTCATGTTCCCAGGCCTCAGGGTTCCGGAATCCACCCATGTCATGTTCCCAGGCCTCAGGGTTCCAGAATAAAACCTCAGTCATGTTCCCAGGCCTCAGGGTTCCAGAATCCACCCATGTCATGTTAACAGGACACAGGGTTCCAGAATCCACCCATGTCATGTTCCCAGGCCTCAGGGTTCCAGAATCCACCCATGTCATGTTAACAGGCCTCAGGGTTCCAGAATCCACCCATGTCATGTTCCCAGGCCTCAGGGTTCCAGAATCCACCCATGTCATGTTCCCAGGCCTCAGGGTTCCAGAATCCACCCATGTCATGTTCCCAGGCCTCAGGGTTCCAGAATAAAACCTCAGTCATGTTCCCAGTCCACAGGGGTCCAGAACCAAGGCTCAGTTATGTTCCCAGGCCACAGGGGTCCAGAATCAATCCTCAGTTATGTTCCCAGGCCACAGTATTCCACAATCTAAACAGATGTCATGTTCCCAGGCCTCAGGGTTCCAGAATCCACCCATGTCATGTTCCCAGGCCTCAGGGTTCCAGAATAAAACCTCAGTCATGTTCCCAGGCCTCAGGGTTCCAGAACCAAGGCTCAGTTATGTTCCCAGGCCACAGTATTCCACAATCTAAACAGATGTCATGTTCCCAGGCCTCAGGGTTCCAGAATCCACCCATGTCATGTTCCCAGGCCTCAGGGTTCCAGAATAAAACCTCAGTCATGTTCCCAGGCCTCAGGGTTCCAGAATCCACCCATGTCATGTTAACAGGACACAGGGTTCCAGAATCCACCCATGTCATGTTCCCAGGCCTCAGGGTTCCAGAATAAAACCTCAGTCATGTTCCCAGTCCACAGGGGTCCAGAAACAATCCTCAGTTATGTTCCCAGGCCACAGTATTCCACAATCTAAACAGATGTCATGTTCCCAGGCCTCAGGGTTCCAGAATCCACCCATGTCATATTCCCAGGCCTCAGGGTTCCAGAATCCACCCATGTCATGTTCCCAGGCCTCAGGGTTCCAGAATAAAACCTCAGTCATGTTCCCAGTCCACAAGGGTCCAGAACCAAGGCTCAGTTATGTTCCCAGGCCACAGGGGTCCAGAATCAATCCTCAGTTATGTTCCCAGGCCACAGTATTCCACAATCTAAACAGATGTCATGTTCCCAGGCCTCAGGGTTCCAGAATCCACCCATGTCATGTTCCCAGGTCTCAGGGTTCCAGAATAAAACCTCAGTCATGTTCCCAGGCCTCAGGGTTCCAGAACCAAGGCTCAGTTATGTTCCCAGGCCACAGTATTCCACAATCTAAACAGATGTCATGTTCCCAGGCCTCAGGGTTCCAGAATCCACCCATGTCATGTTCCCAGGCCTCAGGGTTCCAGAATCCACCCATGTCATGTTAACAGGACACAGGGTTCCAGAATCCACCCATGTCATGTTAACAGGACACAGGGTTCCAGAATCCACCCATGTCATGTTCCCAGGCCTCAGGGTTCCAGAATCCACCCATGTCATGTTCCCAGGCCTCAGGGTTCCAGAATAAAACCTCAGTCATATTCCCAGTCCACAGGGGTCCAGAAACAATCCTCAGTTATGTTCCCAGGCCACAGTATTCCACAATCTAAACAGATGTCATGTTCCCAGGCCTCAGGGTTCCAGAATCCACCCATGTCATGTTCCCAGGCCTCAGGGTTCCAGAATCCACCCATGTCATGTTCCCAGGCCTCAGGGTTCCAGAATAAAACCTCAGTCATGTTCCCAGTCCACAGGGGTCAAGAACCAAGGCTCAGTTATGTTCCCAGGCCACAGGGGTCCAGAACCAAGGCTCAGTTATGTTCCCAGGCCACAGTATTCCACAATCTAAACAGATGTCATGTTCCCAGGCCTCAGGGTTCCAGAATCCACCCATGTCATGTTCCCAGGCCTCAGGGTTCCAGAATAAAACCTCAGTCATGTTCCCAGGCCTCAGGGGTCCAGAACCAAGGCTCAGTTATGTTCCCAGGTCACAGTATTCCACAATCTAAACAGATGTCATGTTCCCAGGCCTCAGGGTTCCAGAATCCACCCATGTCATGTTCCCAGGCCTCAGGGTTCCAGAATCCACCCATGTCATGTTAACAGGCCTCAGGGTTCCAGAATCCACCCATGTCATGTTAACAGGACACAGCGTTCCAGAATCCACCCATGTCATGTTCCCAGGCCTCAGGGTTCCAGAATCCACCCATGTCATGTTCCCAGGCCTCAGGGTTCCAGAATAAAACCTCAGTCATGTTCCCAGGCCTCAGGGTTCCAGAATCCACCCATGTCATGTTAACAGGACACAGGGTTCCAGAATCCACCCATGTCATGTTCCCAGGCCTCAGGGTTCCAGAATAAAACCTCAGTCATGTTCCCAGGCCTCAGGGTTCCAGAACCAAGGCTCAGTTATGTTCCCAGGCCACAGTATTCCACAATCTAAACAGATGTCATGTTCCCAGGCCTCAGGGTTCCAGAATCCACCCATGTCATGTTCCCAGGCCTCAGGGTTCCAGAATAAAACCTCAGTCATGTTCCCAGGCCTCAGGGGTCCAGAACCAAGGCTCAGTTATGTTCCCAGGCCACAGGGGTCCAGAACCAAGGCTCAGTTATGTTCCCAGGCCACAGTATTCCACAATCTAAACAGATGTCATGTTCCCAGGCCTCAGGGTTCCAGAATCCACCCATGTCATGTTCCCAGGCCTCAGGGTTCCAGAATAAAACCTCAGTCATGTTCCCAGGCCTCAGGGTTCCAGAATCCACCCATGTCATGTTAACAGGACACAGGGTTCCAGAATCCACCCATGTCATGTTCCCAGGCCTCAGGGTTCCAGAATCCACCCATGTCATGTTCCCAGGCCTCAGGGTTCCAGAATAAAACCTCAGTCATGTTCCCAGGCCTCAGGGTTCCAGAATCCACCCATGTCATGTTAACAGGACACAGGGTTCCAGAATCCACCCATGTCATGTTAACAGGACACAGGGTTCCAGAATCCACCCATGTCATGTTCCCAGGCCTCAGGGTTCCAGAATCCACCCATGTCATGTTAACAGGACACAGGGTTCCAGAATCCACCCATGTCATTTTCCCAGGCCCCAGGGTTCCAGAATCCACCCATGTCATGTTCCCAGGCCTCAGGGTTCCAGAATAAAACCTCAGTCATGTTCCCAGGCCACAGGGGTCCAGAACCAAGGCTCAGTTATGTTCCCAGGCCACAGTATTCCACAATCTAAACAGATGTCATGTTCCCAGGCCTCAGGGTTCCAGAATCCACCCATGTCATGTTCCCAGGCCTCAGGGTTCCAGAATCCACCCATGTCATGTTCCCAGGCCTCAGGGTTCCAGAATAAAACCTCATTCATGTTCCCAGTCCACAGGGGTCCAGAATCCACCCATGTCATGTTAACAGGACACAGGGTTCCAGAATCCACCCATGTCATGTTCCCAGGCCTCAGGGTTCCAGAATCCACCCATGTCATGTTCCCAGGCCTCAGGGTTCCAGAATAAAACCTCAGTCATGTTCCCAGGCCTCAGGGTTCCAGAACCAAGGCTCAGTTATATTCCCAGGCCACAGTATTCCACAATCTAAACAGATGTCATGTTCCCAGGCCTCAGGGTTCCAGAATCCACCCATGTCATGTTCCCAGGCCTCAGGGTTCCAGAATAAAACCTCAGTCATGTTCCCAGGCCACAGGGGTCCAGAACCAAGGCTCAGTTATGTTCCCAGGCCACAGGGGTCCAGAACCAAGGCTCAGTTATGTTCCCAGGCCACAGTAGTCCACAATCTAAACAGATGTCATGTTCCCAGGCCTCAGGGTTCCAGAATCCACCCATGTCATGTTCCCAGGCCTCAGGGTTCCAGAATCCACCCATGTCATGTTCCCAGGCCTCAGGGGTCCAGAATAAAACCTCAGTCATGTTCCCAGGCCTCAGGGTTCCAGAACCAAGGCTCAGTTATGTTCCCAGGCCACAGTATTCCACAATCTAAACAGATGTCATGTTCCCAGGCCTCAGGGTTCCAGAATCCACCCATGTCATGTTCCCAGGCCTCAGGGTTCCAGAATAAAACCTCAGTCATGTTCCCAGTCCACAGGGGTCCAGAACCAAGGCTCAGTTATGTTCCCAGGCCACAGGGGTCCAGAACCAAGGCTCAGTTATGTTCCCAGGCCACAGGGGTCCAGAATCAATCCTCAGTTATGTTCCCAGGCCACAGTATTCCACAATCTAAACAGATGTCATGTTCCCAGGCCTCAGGGTTCCAGAATCCACCCATGTCATGTTAACAGGACACAGGGTTCCAGAATCCACCCATGTCATGTTAACAGGACACAGGGTTCCAGAATCCACCCATGTCATGTTCCCAGGCCTCAGGGTTCCAGAATAAAACCTCAGTCATGTTCCCAGGCCTCAGGGTTCCAGAATCCACCCATGTCATGTTAACAGGACACAGGGTTCCAGAATCCACCCATGTCATGTTCCCAGGCCTCAGGGTTCCAGAATCCACCCATGTCATGTTAACAGGACACAGGGTTCCAGAATCCACCCATGTCATGTTCCCAGGCCTCAGGGTTCCAGAATAAAACCTCAGTCATGTTCCCAGGCCTCAGGGTTCCAGAATCCACCCATGTCATGTTAACAGGACACAGGGTTCCAGAATCCACCCATGTCATGTTCCCAGTCCTCAGGGTTCCAGAATCCACCCATGTCATGTTAACAGGACACAGGGTTCCAGAATCCACCCATGTCATGTTCCCAGGCCTCAGGGTTCCAGAATCCACCCATATCATGTTCCCAGGCCTCAGGGTTCCAGAATCCACCCATGTCATGTTCCCAGGCCTCAGGGTTCCAGAATAAAACCTCAGTCATGTTCCCAGGCCTCAGGGTTCCAGAATCCACCCATGTCATGTTAACAGGACACAGGGTTCCAGAATCCACCCATGTCATGTTCCCAGGCCTCAGGGTTCCAGAATCCACCCATGTCATGTTCCCAGGCCTCAGGGTTCCAGAATAAAACCTCAGTCATGTTCCCAGGCCTCAGGGTTCCAGAATCCACCCATGTCATGTTCCCAGGCCTCAGGGTTCCAGAATCCACCCATGTCATGTTAACAGGACACAGGGTTCCAGAATCCACCCATGTCATGTTCCCAGGCCTCAGGGTTCCAGAATCCACCCATGTCATGTTAACAGGCCTCAGGGTTCCAGAATCCACCCATGTCATGTTCCCAGGCCTCAGGGTTCCAGAATCCACCCATGTCATGTTCCCAGGCCTCAGGGTTCCAGAATCCACCCATGTCATGTTCCCAGGCCTCAGGGTTCCAGAATAAAACCTCAGTCATGTTCCCAGTCCACAGGGGTCAAGAACCAAGGCTCAGTTATGTTCCCAGGCCACAGGGGTCCAGAACCAAGGCTCAGTTATGTTCCCAGGCCACAGTATTCCACAATCTAAACAGATGTCATGTTCCCAGGCCTCAGGGTTCCAGAATCCACCCATGTCATGTTCCCAGGCCTCAGGGTTCCAGAATAAAACCTCAGTCATGTTCCCAGGCCTCAGGGGTCCAGAACCAAGGCTCAGTTATGTTCCCAGGCCACAGTATTCCACAATCTAAACAGATGTCATGTTCCCAGGCCTCAGGGTTCCAGAATCCACCCATGTCATGTTTCCAGGCCTCAGGGTTCCAGAATCCACCCATGTCATATTAACAGGACACAGGGTTCCAGAATCCACCCATGTCATGTTAACAGGACACAGCGTTCCAGAATCCACCCATGTCATGTTCCCAGGCCTCAGGGTTCCAGAATCCACCCATGTCATGTTCCCAGGCCTCAGGGTTCCAGAATAAAACCTCAGTCATATTCCCAGGCCTCAGGGTTCCAGAATCCACCCATGTCATGTTAACAGGACACAGGGTTCCAGAATCCACCCATGTCATGTTCCCAGGCCTCAGGGGTCCAGAATAAAACCTCAGTCATGTTCCCAGGCCTCAGGGTTCCAGAACCAAGGCTCAGTTATATTCCCAGGCCACAGTATTCCACAATCTAAACAGATGTCATGTTCCCAGGCCTCAGGGTTCCAGAATCCACCCATGTCATGTTCCCAGGCCTCAGGGTTCCAGAATAAAACCTCAGTCATGTTCCCAGTCCACAGGGGTCCAGAACCAAGGCTCAGTTATGTTCCCAGGCCACAGGGGTCCAGAACCAAGGCTCAGTTATGTTCCCAGGCCACAGGGGTCCAGAATCAATCCTCAGTTATGTTCCCAGGCCACAGTATTCCACAATCTAAACAGATGTCATGTTCCCAGGCCTCAGGGTTCCAGAATCCACCCATGTCATGTTAACAGGACACAGGGTTCCAGAATCCACCCATGTCATGTTAACAGGACACAGGGTTCCAGAATCCACCCATGTCATGTTCCCAGGCCTCAGGGTTCCAGAATAAAACCTCAGTCATGTTCCCAGGCCTCAGGGTTCCAGAATCCACCCATGTCATGTTAACAGGACACAGGGTTCCAGAATCCACCCATGTCATGTTCCCAGGCCTCAGGGTTCCAGAATCCACCCATGTCATGTTAACAGGACACAGGGTTCCAGAATCCACCCATGTCATGTTCCCAGGCCTCAGGGTTCCAGAATAAAACCTCAGTCATGTTCCCAGGCCTCAGGGTTCCAGAATCCACCCATGTCATGTTAACAGGACACAGGGTTCCAGAATCCACCCATGTCATGTTCCCAGGCCTCAGGGTTCCAGAATCCACCCATGTCATGTTCCCAGGCCTCAGGGTTCCAGAATAAAACCTCAGTCATGTTCCCAGGCCTCAGGGTTCCAGAATCCACCCATGTCATGTTCCCAGGCCTCAGGGTTCCATAATCCACCCATGTCATGTTAACAGGACACAGGGTTCCAGAATCCACCCATGTCATGTTCCCAGGCCTCAGGGTTCCAGAATCCACCCATGTCATGTTAACAGGCCTCAGGGTTCCAGAATCCACCCATGTCATGTTCCCAGGCCTCAGGGTTCCAGAATCCACCCATGTCATGTTCCCAGGCCTCAGGGTTCCAGAATCCACCCATGTCATGTTCCCAGGCCTCAGGGTTCCAGAATAAAACCTCAGTCATGTTCCCAGTCCACAGGGGTCCAGAACCAAGGCTCAGTTATGTTCCCAGGCCACAGGGGTCCAGAATCAATCCTCAGTTATGTTCCCAGGCCACAGTATTCCACAATCTAAACAGATGTCATGTTCCCAGGCCTCAGGGTTCCAGAATCCACCCATGTCATGTTCCCAGGCCTCAGGGTTCCAGAATAAAACCTCAGTCATGTTCCCAGGCCTCAGGGTTCCAGAACCAAGGCTCAGTTATGTTCCCAGGCCACAGTATTCCACAATCTAAACAGATGTCATGTTCCCAGGCCTCAGGGTTCCAGAATCCACCCATGTCATGTTCCCAGGCCTCAGGGTTCCAGAATCCACCCATGTCATGTTAACAGGACACAGGGTTCCAGAATCCACCCATGTCATGTTAACAGGACACAGGGTTCCAGAATCCACCCATGTCATGTTCCCAGGCCTCAGGGTTCCAGAATCCACCCATGTCATGTTCCCAGGCCTCAGGGTTCCAGAATAAAACCTCAGTCATGTTCCCAGTCCACAGGGGTCCAGAATCAATCCTCAGTTATGTTCCCAGGCCACAGTATTCCACAATCTAAACAGATGTCATGTTCCCAGGCCTCAGGGTTCCAGAATCCACCCATGTCATGTTCCCAGGCCTCAGGGTTCCAGAATCCACCCATGTCATGTTCCCAGGCCTCAGGGTTCCAGAATAAAACCTCAGTCATGTTCCCAGTCCACAGGGGTCCAGAACCAAGGCTCAGTTATGTTCCCAGGCCACAGGGGTCCAGAACCAAGGCTCAGTTATGTTCCCAGGCCACAGTATTCCACAATCTAAACAGATGTCATGTTCCCAGGCCTCAGGGTTCCAGAATCCACCCATGTCATGTTCCCAGGCCTCAGGGTTCCAGAATAAAACCTCAGTCATGTTCCCAGGCCTCAGGGGTCCAGAACCAAGGCTCAGTTATGTTCCCAGGCCACAGTATTCCACAATCTAAACAGATGTCATGTTCCCAGGCCTCAGGGTTCCAGAATCCACCCATGTCATGTTCCCAGGCCTCAGGGTTCCAGAATCCACCCATGTCATGTTAACAGGACACAGGGTTCCAGAATCCACCCATGTCATGTTAACAGGACACAGCGTTCCAGAATCCACCCATGTCATGTTCCCAGGCCTCAGGGTTCCAGAATCCACCCATGTCATGTTCCCAGGCCTCAGGGTTCCAGAATAAAACCTCAGTCATGTTCCCAGGCCTCAGGGTTCCAGAACCAAGGCTCAGTTATGTTCCCAGGCCACAGTATTCCACAATCTAAACAGATGTCATGTTCCCAGGCCTCAGGGTTCCAGAATCCACCCATGTCATGTTCCCAGGCCTCAGGGTTCCAGAATCCACCCATGTCATGTTAACAGGACACAGGGTTCCAGAATCCACCCATGTCATGTTAACAGGACACAGGGTTCCAGAATCCACCCATGTCATGTTCCCAGGCCTCAGGGTTCCAGAATCCACCCATGTCATGTTCCCAGGCCTCAGGGTTCCAGAATAAAACCTCAGTCATGTTCCCAGTCCACAGGGGTCCAGAATCAATCCTCAGTTATGTTCCCAGGCCACAGTATTCCACAATCTAAACAGATGTCATGTTCCCAGGCCTCAGGGTTCCAGAATCCACCCATGTCATGTTCCCAGGCCTCAGGGTTCCAGAATCCACCCATGTCATGTTCCCAGGCCTCAGGGTTCCAGAATAAAACCTCAGTCATGTTCCCAGTCCACAGGGGTCCAGAACCAAGGCTCAGTTATGTTCCCAGGCCACAGGGGTCCAGAACCAAGGCTCAGTTATGTTCCCAGGCCACAGTATTCCACAATCTAAACAGATGTCATGTTCCCAGGCCTCAGGGTTCCAGAATCCACCCATGTCATGTTCCCAGGCCTCAGGGTTCCAGAATAAAACCTCAGTCATGTTCCCAGGCCTCAGGGGTCCAGAACCAAGGCTCAGTTATGTTCCCAGGCCACAGTATTCCACAATCTAAACAGATGTCATGTTCCCAGGCCTCAGGGTTCCAGAATCCACCCATGTCATGTTCCCAGGCCTCAGGGTTCCAGAATAAAACCTCAGTCATGTTCCCAGGCCACAGGGGTCCAGAACCAAGGCTCAGTTATGTTCCCAGGCCACAGGGGTCCAGAACCAAGGCTCAGTTATGTTCCCAGGACACAGTAGTCCACAATCTAAACAGATGTCATGTTCCCAGGCCTCAGGGTTCCAGAATCCACCCATGTCATGTTCCCAGGCCTCAGGGTTCCAGAATCCACCCATGTCATGTTCCCAGGCCTCAGGGGTCCAGAATAAAACCTCAGTCATGTTCCCAGGCCTCAGGGTTCCAGAACCAAGGCTCAGTTATGTTCCCAGGCCACAGTATTCCACAATCTAAACAGATGTCATGTTCCCAGGCCTCAGGGTTCCAGAATCCACCCATGTCATGTTCCCAGGCCTCAGGGTTCCAGAATAAAACCTCAGTCATGTTCCCAGTCCACAGGGGTCCAGAACCAAGGCTCAGTTATGTTCCCAGGCCACAGGGGTCCAGAACCAAGGCTCAGTTATGTTCCCAGGCCACAGGGGTCCAGAATCAATCCTCAGTTATGTTCCCAGGCCACAGTATTCCACAATCTAAACAGATGTCATGTTCCCAGGCCTCAGGGTTCCAGAATCCACCCATGTCATGTTAACAGGACACAGGGTTCCAGAATCCACCCATGTCATGTTAACAGGACACAGGGTTCCAGAATCCACCCATGTCATGTTCCCAGGCCTCAGGGTTCCAGAATAAAACCTCAGTCATGTTCCCAGGCCTCAGGGTTCCAGAATCCACCCATGTCATGTTAACAGGACACAGGGTTCCAGAATCCACCCATGTCATGTTCCCAGGCCTCAGGGTTCCAGAATCCACCCATGTCATGTTAACAGGACACAGGGTTCCAGAATCCACCCATGTCATGTTCCCAGGCCTCAGGGTTCCAGAATAAAACCTCAGTCATGTTCCCAGGCCTCAGGGTTCCAGAATCCACCCATGTCATGTTAACAGGACACAGGGTTCCAGAATCCACCCATGTCATGTTCCCAGTCCTCAGGGTTCCAGAATCCACCCATGTCATGTTAACAGGACACAGGGTTCCAGAATCCACCCATGTCATGTTCCCAGGCCTCAGGGTTCCAGAATCCACCCATATCATGTTCCCAGGCCTCAGGGTTCCAGAATCCACCCATGTCATGTTCCCAGGCCTCAGGGTTCCAGAATAAAACCTCAGTCATGTTCCCAGGCCTCAGGGTTCCAGAATCCACCCATGTCATGTTCCCAGGCCTAGGGGTTCCAGAATCCACCCATGTCATGTTCCCAGGCCTCAGGGTTCCAGAATCCACCCATGTCATGTTCCCAGGCCTCAGGGTTCCAGAATAAAACCTCAGTCATGTTCCCAGGCCTCAGGGTTCCAGAATCCACCCATGTCATGTTCCCAGGCCTCAGGGTTCCAGAATCCACCCATGTCATGTTAACAGGACACAGGGTTCCAGAATCCACCCATGTCATGTTCCCAGGCCTCAGGGTTCCAGAATCCACCCATGTCATGTTAACAGGCCTCAGGGTTCCAGAATCCACCCATGTCATGTTCCCAGGCCTCAGGGTTCCAGAATCCACCCATGTCATGTTCCCAGGCCTCAGGGTTCCAGAATCCACCCATGTCATGTTCCCAGGCCTCAGGGTTCCAGAATAAAACCTCAGTCATGTTCCCAGTCCACAGGGGTCAAGAACCAAGGCTCAGTTATGTTCCCAGGCCACAGGGGTCCAGAACCAAGGCTCAGTTATGTTCCCAGGCCACAGTATTCCACAATCTAAACAGATGTCATGTTCCCAGGCCTCAGGGTTCCAGAATCCACCCATGTCATGTTCCCAGGCCTCAGGGTTCCAGAATAAAACCTCAGTCATGTTCCCAGGCCTCAGGGGTCCAGAACCAAGGCTCAGTTATGTTCCCAGGTCACAGTATTCCACAATCTAAACAGATGTCATGTTCCCAGGCCTCAGGGTTCCAGAATCCACCCATGTCATGTTCCCAGGCCTCAGGGTTCCAGAATCCACCCATGTCATGTTAACAGGCCTCAGGGTTCCAGAATCCACCCATGTCATGTTAACAGGACACAGCGTTCCAGAATCCACCCATGTCATGTTCCCAGGCCTCAGGGTTCCAGAATCCACCCATGTCATGTTCCCAGGCCTCAGGGTTCCAGAATAAAACCTCAGTCATGTTCCCAGGCCTCAGGGTTCCAGAATCCACCCATGTCATGTTAACAGGACACAGGGTTCCAGAATCCACCCATGTCATGTTCCCAGGCCTCAGGGTTCCAGAATAAAACCTCAGTCATGTTCCCAGGCCTCAGGGTTCCAGAACCAAGGCTCAGTTATGTTCCCAGGCCACAGTATTCCACAATCTAAACAGATGTCATGTTCCCAGGCCTCAGGGTTCCAGAATCCACCCATGTCATGTTCCCAGGCCTCAGGGTTCCAGAATAAAACCTCAGTCATGTTCCCAGGCCTCAGGGGTCCAGAACCAAGGCTCAGTTATGTTCCCAGGCCACAGGGGTCCAGAACCAAGGCTCAGTTATGTTCCCAGGCCACAGTATTCCACAATCTAAACAGATGTCATGTTCCCAGGCCTCAGGGTTCCAGAATCCACCCATGTCATGTTCCCAGGCCTCAGGGTTCCAGAATAAAACCTCAGTCATGTTCCCAGGCCTCAGGGTTCCAGAATCCACCCATGTCATGTTAACAGGACACAGGGTTCCAGAATCCACCCATGTCATGTTCCCAGGCCTCAGGGTTCCAGAATCCACCCATGTCATGTTCCCAGGCCTCAGGGTTCCAGAATAAAACCTCAGTCATGTTCCCAGGCCTCAGGGTTCCAGAATCCACCCATGTCATGTTAACAGGACACAGGGTTCCAGAATCCACCCATGTCATGTTAACAGGACACAGGGTTCCAGAATCCACCCATGTCATGTTCCCAGGCCTCAGGGTTCCAGAATCCACCCATGTCATGTTAACAGGACACAGGGTTCCAGAATCCACCCATGTCATTTTCCCAGGCCCCAGGGTTCCAGAATCCACCCATGTCATGTTCCCAGGCCTCAGGGTTCCAGAATAAAACCTCAGTCATGTTCCCAGGCCACAGGGGTCCAGAACCAAGGCTCAGTTATGTTCCCAGGCCACAGTATTCCACAATCTAAACAGATGTCATGTTCCCAGGCCTCAGGGTTCCAGAATCCACCCATGTCATGTTCCCAGGCCTCAGGGTTCCAGAATCCACCCATGTCATGTTCCCAGGCCTCAGGGTTCCAGAATAAAACCTCATTCATGTTCCCAGTCCACAGGGGTCCAGAATCCACCCATGTCATGTTAACAGGACACAGGGTTCCAGAATCCACCCATGTCATGTTCCCAGGCCTCAGGGTTCCAGAATCCACCCATGTCATGTTCCCAGGCCTCAGGGTTCCAGAATAAAACCTCAGTCATGTTCCCAGGCCTCAGGGTTCCAGAACCAAGGCTCAGTTATATTCCCAGGCCACAGTATTCCACAATCTAAACAGATGTCATGTTCCCAGGCCTCAGGGTTCCAGAATCCACCCATGTCATGTTCCCAGGCCTCAGGGTTCCAGAATAAAACCTCAGTCATGTTCCCAGGCCACAGGGGTCCAGAACCAAGGCTCAGTTATGTTCCCAGGCCACAGGGGTCCAGAACCAAGGCTCAGTTATGTTCCCAGGCCACAGTAGTCCACAATCTAAACAGATGTCATGTTCCCAGGCCTCAGGGTTCCAGAATCCACCCATGTCATGTTCCCAGGCCTCAGGGTTCCAGAATCCACCCATGTCATGTTCCCAGGCCTCAGGGGTCCAGAATAAAACCTCAGTCATGTTCCCAGGCCTCAGGGTTCCAGAACCAAGGCTCAGTTATGTTCCCAGGCCACAGTATTCCACAATCTAAACAGATGTCATGTTCCCAGGCCTCAGGGTTCCAGAATCCACCCATGTCATGTTCCCAGGCCTCAGGGTTCCAGAATAAAACCTCAGTCATGTTCCCAGTCCACAGGGGTCCAGAACCAAGGCTCAGTTATGTTCCCAGGCCACAGGGGTCCAGAACCAAGGCTCAGTTATGTTCCCAGGCCACAGGGGTCCAGAATCAATCCTCAGTTATGTTCCCAGGCCACAGTATTCCACAATCTAAACAGATGTCATGTTCCCAGGCCTCAGGGTTCCAGAATCCACCCATGTCATGTTAACAGGACACAGGGTTCCAGAATCCACCCATGTCATGTTAACAGGACACAGGGTTCCAGAATCCACCCATGTCATGTTCCCAGGCCTCAGGGTTCCAGAATAAAACCTCAGTCATGTTCCCAGGCCTCAGGGTTCCAGAATCCACCCATGTCATGTTAACAGGACACAGGGTTCCAGAATCCACCCATGTCATGTTCCCAGGCCTCAGGGTTCCAGAATCCACCCATGTCATGTTAACAGGACACAGGGTTCCAGAATCCACCCATGTCATGTTCCCAGGCCTCAGGGTTCCAGAATAAAACCTCAGTCATGTTCCCAGGCCTCAGGGTTCCAGAATCCACCCATGTCATGTTAACAGGACACAGGGTTCCAGAATCCACCCATGTCATGTTCCCAGTCCTCAGGGTTCCAGAATCCACCCATGTCATGTTAACAGGACACAGGGTTCCAGAATCCACCCATGTCATGTTCCCAGGCCTCAGGGTTCCAGAATCCACCCATATCATGTTCCCAGGCCTCAGGGTTCCAGAATCCACCCATGTCATGTTCCCAGGCCTCAGGGTTCCAGAATAAAACCTCAGTCATGTTCCCAGGCCTCAGGGTTCCAGAATCCACCCATGTCATGTTAACAGGACACAGGGTTCCAGAATCCACCCATGTCATGTTCCCAGGCCTCAGGGTTCCAGAATCCACCCATGTCATGTTCCCAGGCCTCAGGGTTCCAGAATAAAACCTCAGTCATGTTCCCAGGCCTCAGGGTTCCAGAATCCACCCATGTCATGTTCCCAGGCCTCAGGGTTCCAGAATCCACCCATGTCATGTTAACAGGACACAGGGTTCCAGAATCCACCCATGTCATGTTCCCAGGCCTCAGGGTTCCAGAATCCACCCATGTCATGTTAACAGGCCTCAGGGTTCCAGAATCCACCCATGTCATGTTCCCAGGCCTCAGGGTTCCAGAATCCACCCATGTCATGTTCCCAGGCCTCAGGGTTCCAGAATCCACCCATGTCATGTTCCCAGGCCTCAGGGTTCCAGAATAAAACCTCAGTCATGTTCCCAGTCCACAGGGGTCAAGAACCAAGGCTCAGTTATGTTCCCAGGCCACAGGGGTCCAGAACCAAGGCTCAGTTATGTTCCCAGGCCACAGTATTCCACAATCTAAACAGATGTCATGTTCCCAGGCCTCAGGGTTCCAGAATCCACCCATGTCATGTTCCCAGGCCTCAGGGTTCCAGAATAAAACCTCAGTCATGTTCCCAGGCCTCAGGGGTCCAGAACCAAGGCTCAGTTATGTTCCCAGGCCACAGTATTCCACAATCTAAACAGATGTCATGTTCCCAGGCCTCAGGGTTCCAGAATCCACCCATGTCATGTTTCCAGGCCTCAGGGTTCCAGAATCCACCCATGTCATATTAACAGGACACAGGGTTCCAGAATCCACCCATGTCATGTTAACAGGACACAGCGTTCCAGAATCCACCCATGTCATGTTCCCAGGCCTCAGGGTTCCAGAATCCACCCATGTCATGTTCCCAGGCCTCAGGGTTCCAGAATAAAACCTCAGTCATATTCCCAGGCCTCAGGGTTCCAGAATCCACCCATGTCATGTTAACAGGACACAGGGTTCCAGAATCCACCCATGTCATGTTCCCAGGCCTCAGGGGTCCAGAATAAAACCTCAGTCATGTTCCCAGGCCTCAGGGTTCCAGAACCAAGGCTCAGTTATATTCCCAGGCCACAGTATTCCACAATCTAAACAGATGTCATGTTCCCAGGCCTCAGGGTTCCAGAATCCACCCATGTCATGTTCCCAGGCCTCAGGGTTCCAGAATAAAACCTCAGTCATGTTCCCAGTCCACAGGGGTCCAGAACCAAGGCTCAGTTATGTTCCCAGGCCACAGGGGTCCAGAACCAAGGCTCAGTTATGTTCCCAGGCCACAGGGGTCCAGAATCAATCCTCAGTTATGTTCCCAGGCCACAGTATTCCACAATCTAAACAGATGTCATGTTCCCAGGCCTCAGGGTTCCAGAATCCACCCATGTCATGTTAACAGGACACAGGGTTCCAGAATCCACCCATGTCATGTTAACAGGACACAGGGTTCCAGAATCCACCCATGTCATGTTCCCAGGCCTCAGGGTTCCAGAATAAAACCTCAGTCATGTTCCCAGGCCTCAGGGTTCCAGAATCCACCCATGTCATGTTAACAGGACACAGGGTTCCAGAATCCACCCATGTCATGTTCCCAGGCCTCAGGGTTCCAGAATCCACCCATGTCATGTTAACAGGACACAGGGTTCCAGAATCCACCCATGTCATGTTCCCAGGCCTCAGGGTTCCAGAATAAAACCTCAGTCATGTTCCCAGGCCTCAGGGTTCCAGAATCCACCCATGTCATGTTAACAGGACACAGGGTTCCAGAATCCACCCATGTCATGTTCCCAGGCCTCAGGGTTCCAGAATCCACCCATGTCATGTTCCCAGGCCTCAGGGTTCCAGAATAAAACCTCAGTCATGTTCCCAGGCCTCAGGGTTCCAGAATCCACCCATGTCATGTTCCCAGGCCTCAGGGTTCCATAATCCACCCATGTCATGTTAACAGGACACAGGGTTCCAGAATCCACCCATGTCATGTTCCCAGGCCTCAGGGTTCCAGAATCCACCCATGTCATGTTAACAGGCCTCAGGGTTCCAGAATCCACCCATGTCATGTTCCCAGGCCTCAGGGTTCCAGAATCCACCCATGTCATGTTCCCAGGCCTCAGGGTTCCAGAATCCACCCATGTCATGTTCCCAGGCCTCAGGGTTCCAGAATAAAACCTCAGTCATGTTCCCAGTCCACAGGGGTCCAGAACCAAGGCTCAGTTATGTTCCCAGGCCACAGGGGTCCAGAATCAATCCTCAGTTATGTTCCCAGGCCACAGTATTCCACAATCTAAACAGATGTCATGTTCCCAGGCCTCAGGGTTCCAGAATCCACCCATGTCATGTTCCCAGGCCTCAGGGTTCCAGAATAAAACCTCAGTCATGTTCCCAGGCCTCAGGGTTCCAGAACCAAGGCTCAGTTATGTTCCCAGGCCACAGTATTCCACAATCTAAACAGATGTCATGTTCCCAGGCCTCAGGGTTCCAGAATCCACCCATGTCATGTTCCCAGGCCTCAGGGTTCCAGAATCCACCCATGTCATGTTAACAGGACACAGGGTTCCAGAATCCACCCATGTCATGTTAACAGGACACAGGGTTCCAGAATCCACCCATGTCATGTTCCCAGGCCTCAGGGTTCCAGAATCCACCCATGTCATGTTCCCAGGCCTCAGGGTTCCAGAATAAAACCTCAGTCATGTTCCCAGTCCACAGGGGTCCAGAATCAATCCTCAGTTATGTTCCCAGGCCACAGTATTCCACAATCTAAACAGATGTCATGTTCCCAGGCCTCAGGGTTCCAGAATCCACCCATGTCATGTTCCCAGGCCTCAGGGTTCCAGAATCCACCCATGTCATGTTCCCAGGCCTCAGGGTTCCAGAATAAAACCTCAGTCATGTTCCCAGTCCACAGGGGTCCAGAACCAAGGCTCAGTTATGTTCCCAGGCCACAGGGGTCCAGAACCAAGGCTCAGTTATGTTCCCAGGCCACAGTATTCCACAATCTAAACAGATGTCATGTTCCCAGGCCTCAGGGTTCCAGAATCCACCCATGTCATGTTCCCAGGCCTCAGGGTTCCAGAATAAAACCTCAGTCATGTTCCCAGGCCTCAGGGGTCCAGAACCAAGGCTCAGTTATGTTCCCAGGCCACAGTATTCCACAATCTAAACAGATGTCATGTTCCCAGGCCTCAGGGTTCCAGAATCCACCCATGTCATGTTCCCAGGCCTCAGGGTTCCAGAATCCACCCATGTCATGTTAACAGGACACAGGGTTCCAGAATCCACCCATGTCATGTTAACAGGACACAGCGTTCCAGAATCCACCCATGTCATGTTCCCAGGCCTCAGGGTTCCAGAATCCACCCATGTCATGTTCCCAGGCCTCAGGGTTCCAGAATAAAACCTCAGTCATGTTCCCAGGCCTCAGGGTTCCAGAACCAAGGCTCAGTTATGTTCCCAGGCCACAGTATTCCACAATCTAAACAGATGTCATGTTCCCAGGCCTCAGGGTTCCAGAATCCACCCATGTCATGTTCCCAGGCCTCAGGGTTCCAGAATCCACCCATGTCATGTTAACAGGACACAGGGTTCCAGAATCCACCCATGTCATGTTAACAGGACACAGGGTTCCAGAATCCACCCATGTCATGTTCCCAGGCCTCAGGGTTCCAGAATCCACCCATGTCATGTTCCCAGGCCTCAGGGTTCCAGAATAAAACCTCAGTCATGTTCCCAGTCCACAGGGGTCCAGAATCAATCCTCAGTTATGTTCCCAGGCCACAGTATTCCACAATCTAAACAGATGTCATGTTCCCAGGCCTCAGGGTTCCAGAATCCACCCATGTCATGTTCCCAGGCCTCAGGGTTCCAGAATCCACCCATGTCATGTTCCCAGGCCTCAGGGTTCCAGAATAAAACCTCAGTCATGTTCCCAGTCCACAGGGGTCCAGAACCAAGGCTCAGTTATGTTCCCAGGCCACAGGGGTCCAGAACCAAGGCTCAGTTATGTTCCCAGGCCACAGTATTCCACAATCTAAACAGATGTCATGTTCCCAGGCCTCAGGGTTCCAGAATCCACCCATGTCATGTTCCCAGGCCTCAGGGTTCCAGAATAAAACCTCAGTCATGTTCCCAGGCCTCAGGGGTCCAGAACCAAGGCTCAGTTATGTTCCCAGGCCACAGTATTCCACAATCTAAACAGATGTCATGTTCCCAGGCCTCAGGGTTCCAGAATCCACCCATGTCATGTTCCCAGGCCTCAGGGTTCCAGAATAAAACCTCAGTCATGTTCCCAGGCCACAGGGGTCCAGAACCAAGGCTCAGTTATGTTCCCAGGCCACAGGGGTCCAGAACCAAGGCTCAGTTATGTTCCCAGGACACAGTAGTCCACAATCTAAACAGATGTCATGTTCCCAGGCCTCAGGGTTCCAGAATCCACCCATGTCATGTTCCCAGGCCTCAGGGTTCCAGAATCCACCCATGTCATGTTCCCAGGCCTCAGGGGTCCAGAATAAAACCTCAGTCATGTTCCCAGGCCTCAGGGTTCCAGAACCAAGGCTCAGTTATGTTCCCAGGCCACAGTATTCCACAATCTAAACAGATGTCATGTTCCCAGGCCTCAGGGTTCCAGAATCCACCCATGTCATGTTCCCAGGCCTCAGGGTTCCAGAATAAAACCTCAGTCATGTTCCCAGTCCACAGGGGTCCAGAACCAAGGCTCAGTTATGTTCCCAGGCCACAGGGGTCCAGAACCAAGGCTCAGTTATGTTCCCAGGCCACAGGGGTCCAGAATCAATCCTCAGTTATGTTCCCAGGCCACAGTATTCCACAATCTAAACAGATGTCATGTTCCCAGGCCTCAGGGTTCCAGAATCCACCCATGTCATGTTAACAGGACACAGGGTTCCAGAATCCACCCATGTCATGTTAACAGGACACAGGGTTCCAGAATCCACCCATGTCATGTTCCCAGGCCTCAGGGTTCCAGAATAAAACCTCAGTCATGTTCCCAGGCCTCAGGGTTCCAGAATCCACCCATGTCATGTTAACAGGACACAGGGTTCCAGAATCCACCCATGTCATGTTCCCAGGCCTCAGGGTTCCAGAATCCACCCATGTCATGTTAACAGGACACAGGGTTCCAGAATCCACCCATGTCATGTTCCCAGGCCTCAGGGTTCCAGAATAAAACCTCAGTCATGTTCCCAGGCCTCAGGGTTCCAGAATCCACCCATGTCATGTTAACAGGACACAGGGTTCCAGAATCCACCCATGTCATGTTCCCAGTCCTCAGGGTTCCAGAATCCACCCATGTCATGTTAACAGGACACAGGGTTCCAGAATCCACCCATGTCATGTTCCCAGGCCTCAGGGTTCCAGAATCCACCCATATCATGTTCCCAGGCCTCAGGGTTCCAGAATCCACCCATGTCATGTTCCCAGGCCTCAGGGTTC
The DNA here is from genome assembly GCF_965194825.1 of Balaenoptera physalus. Classification (NCBI taxonomy): domain Eukaryota; kingdom Metazoa; phylum Chordata; class Mammalia; order Artiodactyla; family Balaenopteridae; genus Balaenoptera; species Balaenoptera physalus. The sequence goes on from NW_028125547.1 coordinate 79,820, forward strand.
CAGAATAAAACCTCAGTCATGTTCCCAGGCCTCAGGGTTCCAGAATCCACCCATGTCATGTTCCCAGGCCTAGGGGTTCCAGAATCCACCCATGTCATGTTCCCAGGCCTCAGGGTTCCAGAATCCACCCATGTCATGTTCCCAGGCCTCAGGGTTCCAGAATAAAACCTCAGTCATGTTCCCAGGCCTCAGGGTTCCAGAATCCACCCATGTCATGTTCCCAGGCCTCAGGGTTCCAGAATCCACCCATGTCATGTTAACAGGACACAGGGTTCCAGAATCCACCCATGTCATGTTCCCAGGCCTCAGGGTTCCAGAATCCACCCATGTCATGTTAACAGGCCTCAGGGTTCCAGAATCCACCCATGTCATGTTCCCAGGCCTCAGGGTTCCAGAATCCACCCATGTCATGTTCCCAGGCCTCAGGGTTCCAGAATCCACCCATGTCATGTTCCCAGGCCTCAGGGTTCCAGAATAAAACCTCAGTCATGTTCCCAGTCCACAGGGGTCAAGAACCAAGGCTCAGTTATGTTCCCAGGCCACAGGGGTCCAGAACCAAGGCTCAGTTATGTTCCCAGGCCACAGTATTCCACAATCTAAACAGATGTCATGTTCCCAGGCCTCAGGGTTCCAGAATCCACCCATGTCATGTTCCCAGGCCTCAGGGTTCCAGAATAAAACCTCAGTCATGTTCCCAGGCCTCAGGGGTCCAGAACCAAGGCTCAGTTATGTTCCCAGGCCACAGTATTCCACAATCTAAACAGATGTCATGTTCCCAGGCCTCAGGGTTCCAGAATCCACCCATGTCATGTTTCCAGGCCTCAGGGTTCCAGAATCCACCCATGTCATGTTAACAGGACACAGGGTTCCAGAATCCACCCATGTCATGTTAACAGGACACAGCGTTCCAGAATCCACCCATGTCATGTTCCCAGGCCTCAGGGTTCCAGAATCCACCCATGTCATGTTCCCAGGCCTCAGGGTTCCAGAATAAAACCTCAGTCATATTCCCAGGCCTCAGGGTTCCAGAATCCACCCATGTCATGTTAACAGGACACAGGGTTCCAGAATCCACCCATGTCATGTTCCCAGGCCTCAGGGGTCCAGAATAAAACCTCAGTCATGTTCCCAGGCCTCAGGGTTCCAGAACCAAGGCTCAGTTATGTTCCCAGGCCACAGTATTCCACAATCTAAACAGATGTCATGTTCCCAGGCCTCAGGGTTCCAGAATCCACCCATGTCATGTTCCCAGGCCTCAGGGTTCCAGAATAAAACCTCAGTCATGTTCCCAGTCCACAGGGGTCCAGAACCAAGGCTCAGTTATGTTCCCAGGCCACAGGGGTCCAGAACCAAGGCTCAGTTATGTTCCCAGGCCACAGGGGTCCAGAATCAATCCTCAGTTATGTTCCCAGGCCACAGTATTCCACAATCTAAACAGATGTCATGTTCCCAGGCCTCAGGGTTCCAGAATCCACCCATGTCATGTTAACAGGACACAGGGTTCCAGAATCCACCCATGTCATGTTAACAGGACACAGGGTTCCAGAATCCACCCATGTCATGTTCCCAGGCCTCAGGGTTCCAGAATAAAACCTCAGTCATGTTCCCAGGCCTCAGGGTTCCAGAATCCACCCATGTCATGTTAACAGGACACAGGGTTCCAGAATCCACCCATGTCATGTTCCCAGGCCTCAGGGTTCCAGAATCCACCCATGTCATGTTAACAGGACACAGGGTTCCAGAATCCACCCATGTCATGTTCCCAGGCCTCAGGGTTCCAGAATAAAACCTCAGTCATGTTCCCAGGCCTCAGGGTTCCAGAATCCACCCATGTCATGTTAACAGGACACAGGGTTCCAGAATCCACCCATGTCATGTTCCCAGTCCTCAGGGTTCCAGAATCCACCCATGTCATGTTAACAGGACACAGGGTTCCAGAATCCACCCATGTCATGTTCCCAGGCCTCAGGGTTCCAGAATCCACCCATATCATGTTCCCAGGCCTCAGGGTTCCAGAATCCACCCATGTCATGTTCCCAGGCCTCAGGGTTCCAGAATAAAACCTCAGTCATGTTCCCAGGCCTCAGGGTTCCAGAATCCACCCATGTCATGTTAACAGGACACAGGGTTCCAGAATCCACCCATGTCATGTTCCCAGGCCTCAGGGTTCCAGAATCCACCCATGTCATGTTCCCAGGCCTCAGGGTTCCAGAATAAAACCTCAGTCATGTTCCCAGGCCTCAGGGTTCCAGAATCCACCCATGTCATGTTCCCAGGCCTCAGGGTTCCAGAATCCACCCATGTCATGTTAACAGGACACAGGGTTCCAGAATCCACCCATGTCATGTTCCCAGGCCTCAGGGTTCCAGAATCCACCCATGTCATGTTAACAGGCCTCAGGGTTCCAGAATCCACCCATGTCATGTTCCCAGGCCTCAGGGTTCCAGAATCCACCCATGTCATGTTCCCAGGCCTCAGGGTTCCAGAATCCACCCATGTCATGTTCCCAGGCCTCAGGGTTCCAGAATAAAACCTCAGTCATGTTCCCAGTCCACAGGGGTCAAGAACCAAGGCTCAGTTATGTTCCCAGGCCACAGGGGTCCAGAACCAAGGCTCAGTTATGTTCCCAGGCCACAGTATTCCACAATCTAAACAGATGTCATGTTCCCAGGCCTCAGGGTTCCAGAATCCACCCATGTCATGTTCCCAGGCCTCAGGGTTCCAGAATAAAACCTCAGTCATGTTCCCAGGCCTCAGGGGTCCAGAACCAAGGCTCAGTTATGTTCCCAGGCCACAGTATTCCACAATCTAAACAGATGTCATGTTCCCAGGCCTCAGGGTTCCAGAATCCACCCATGTCATGTTTCCAGGCCTCAGGGTTCCAGAATCCACCCATGTCATGTTAACAGGACACAGGGTTCCAGAATCCACCCATGTCATGTTAACAGGACACAGCGTTCCAGAATCCACCCATGTCATGTTCCCAGGCCTCAGGGTTCCAGAATCCACCCATGTCATGTTCCCAGGCCTCAGGGTTCCAGAATAAAACCTCAGTCATATTCCCAGACCTCAGGGTTCCAGAATCCACCCATGTCATGTTAACAGGACACAGGGTTCCAGAATCCACCCATGTCATGTTCCCAGGCCTCAGGGTTCCAGAATAAAACCTCAGTCATGTTCCCAGGCCTCAGGGTTCCAGAACCAAGGCTCAGTTATGTTCCCAGGCCACAGTATTCCACAATCTAAACAGATGTCATGTTCCCAGGCCTCAGGGTTCCCGAATCCACCCATGTCATGTTCCCAGGCCTCAGGGTTCCAGAATAAAACCTCAGTCATGTTCCCAGGCCTCAGGGGTCCAGAACCAAGGCTCAGTTATGTTCCCAGGCCACAGGGGTCCAGAACCAAGGCTCAGTTATGTTCCCAGGCCACAGGGGTCCAGAATCAATCCTCAGTTATGTTCCCAGGCCACAGTATTCCACAATCTAAACAGATGTCATGTTCCCAGGCCTCAGGGTTCCAGAATCCACCCATGTCATGTTAACAGGACACAGGGTTCCAGAATCCACCCATGTCATGTTAACAGGACACAGGGTTCCAGAATCCACCCATGTCATGTTCCCAGGCCTCAGGGTTCCAGAATAAAACCTCAGTCATGTTCCCAGGCCTCAGGGTTCCAGAATCCACCCATGTCATGTTAACAGGACACAGGGTTCCAGAATCCACCCATGTCATGTTCCCAGGCCTCAGGGTTCCAGAATCCACCCATGTCATGTTAACAGGACACAGGGTTCCAGAATCCACCCATGTCATGTTCCCAGGCCTCAGGGTTCCAGAATAAAACCTCAGTCATGTTCCCAGGCCTCAGGGTTCCAGAATCCACCCATGTCATGTTAACAGGACACAGGGTTCCAGAATCCACCCATGTCATGTTCCCAGGCCTCAGGGTTCCAGAATCCACCCATGTCATGTTCCCAGGCCTCAGGGTTCCAGAATAAAACCTCAGTCATGTTCCCAGGCCTCAGGGTTCCAGAATCCACCCATGTCATGTTCCCAGGCCTCAGGGTTCCATAATCCACCCATGTCATGTTAACAGGACACAGGGTTCCAGAATCCACCCATGTCATGTTCCCAGGCCTCAGGGTTCCAGAATCCACCCATGTCATGTTAACAGGCCTCAGGGTTCCAGAATCCACCCATGTCATGTTCCCAGGCCTCAGGGTTCCAGAATCCACCCATGTCATGTTCCCAGGCCTCAGGGTTCCAGAATCCACCCATGTCATGTTCCCAGGCCTCAGGGTTCCAGAATAAAACCTCAGTCATGTTCCCAGTCCACAGGGGTCCAGAACCAAGGCTCAGTTATGTTCCCAGGCCACAGGGGTCCAGAATCAATCCTCAGTTATGTTCCCAGGCCACAGTATTCCACAATCTAAACAGATGTCATGTTCCCAGGCCTCAGGGTTCCAGAATCCACCCATGTCATGTTCCCAGGCCTCAGGGTTCCAGAATAAAACCTCAGTCATGTTCCCAGGCCTCAGGGTTCCAGAACCAAGGCTCAGTTATGTTCCCAGGCCACAGTATTCCACAATCTAAACAGATGTCATGTTCCCAGGCCTCAGGGTTCCAGAATCCACCCATGTCATGTTCCCAGGCCTCAGGGTTCCAGAATCCACCCATGTCATGTTAACAGGACACAGGGTTCCAGAATCCACCCATGTCATGTTAACAGGACACAGGGTTCCAGAATCCACCCATGTCATGTTCCCAGGCCTCAGGGTTCCAGAATCCACCCATGTCATGTTCCCAGGCCTCAGGGTTCCAGAATAAAACCTCAGTCATGTTCCCAGTCCACAGGGGTCCAGAATCAATCCTCAGTTATGTTCCCAGGCCACAGTATTCCACAATCTAAACAGATGTCATGTTCCCAGGCCTCAGGGTTCCAGAATCCACCCATGTCATGTTCCCAGGCCTCAGGGTTCCAGAATCCACCCATGTCATGTTCCCAGGCCTCAGGGTTCCAGAATAAAACCTCAGTCATGTTCCCAGTCCACAGGGGTCCAGAACCAAGGCTCAGTTATGTTCCCAGGCCACAGGGGTCCAGAACCAAGGCTCAGTTATGTTCCCAGGCCACAGTATTCCACAATCTAAACAGATGTCATGTTCCCAGGCCTCAGGGTTCCAGAATCCACCCATGTCATGTTCCCAGGCCTCAGGGTTCCAGAATAAAACCTCAGTCATGTTCCCAGGCCTCAGGGGTCCAGAACCAAGGCTCAGTTATGTTCCCAGGCCACAGTATTCCACAATCTAAACAGATGTCATGTTCCCAGGCCTCAGGGTTCCAGAATCCACCCATGTCATGTTCCCAGGCCTCAGGGTTCCAGAATCCACCCATGTCATGTTAACAGGACACAGGGTTCCAGAATCCACCCATGTCATGTTAACAGGACACAGCGTTCCAGAATCCACCCATGTCATGTTCCCAGGCCTCAGGGTTCCAGAATCCACCCATGTCATGTTCCCAGGCCTCAGGGTTCCAGAATAAAACCTCAGTCATGTTCCCAGGCCTCAGGGTTCCAGAACCAAGGCTCAGTTATGTTCCCAGGCCACAGTATTCCACAATCTAAACAGATGTCATGTTCCCAGGCCTCAGGGTTCCAGAATCCACCCATGTCATGTTCCCAGGCCTCAGGGTTCCAGAATCCACCCATGTCATGTTAACAGGACACAGGGTTCCAGAATCCACCCATGTCATGTTAACAGGACACAGGGTTCCAGAATCCACCCATGTCATGTTCCCAGGCCTCAGGGTTCCAGAATCCACCCATGTCATGTTCCCAGGCCTCAGGGTTCCAGAATAAAACCTCAGTCATGTTCCCAGTCCACAGGGGTCCAGAATCAATCCTCAGTTATGTTCCCAGGCCACAGTATTCCACAATCTAAACAGATGTCATGTTCCCAGGCCTCAGGGTTCCAGAATCCACCCATGTCATGTTCCCAGGCCTCAGGGTTCCAGAATCCACCCATGTCATGTTCCCAGGCCTCAGGGTTCCAGAATAAAACCTCAGTCATGTTCCCAGTCCACAGGGGTCCAGAACCAAGGCTCAGTTATGTTCCCAGGCCACAGGGGTCCAGAACCAAGGCTCAGTTATGTTCCCAGGCCACAGTATTCCACAATCTAAACAGATGTCATGTTCCCAGGCCTCAGGGTTCCAGAATCCACCCATGTCATGTTCCCAGGCCTCAGGGTTCCAGAATAAAACCTCAGTCATGTTCCCAGGCCTCAGGGGTCCAGAACCAAGGCTCAGTTATGTTCCCAGGCCACAGTATTCCACAATCTAAACAGATGTCATGTTCCCAGGCCTCAGGGTTCCAGAATCCACCCATGTCATGTTCCCAGGCCTCAGGGTTCCAGAATCCACCCATGTCATGTTAACAGGACACAGGGTTCCAGAATCCACCCATGTCATGTTAACAGGACACAGCGTTCCAGAATCCACCCATGTCATGTTCCCAGGCCTCAGGGTTCCAGAATCCACCCATGTCATGTTCCCAGGCCTCAGGGTTCCAGAATAAAACCTCAGTCATGTTCCCAGGCCTCAGGGTTCCAGAATCCACCCATGTCATGTTAACAGGACACAGGGTTCCAGAATCCACCCATGTCATGTTCCCAGGCCTCAGGGTTCCAGAATAAAACCTCAGTCATGTTCCCAGGCCTCAGGGGTCCAGAACCAAGGCTCAGTTATGTTCCCAGGCCACAGGGGTCCAGAACCAAGGCTCAGTTATGTTCCCAGGCCACAGTATTCCACAATCTAAACAGATGTCATGTTCCCAGGCCTCAGGGTTCCAGAATACACCCATGTCATGTTCCCAGGCCTCAGGGTTCCAGAATCCACCCATGTCATGTTCCCAGGCCTCAGGGTTCCAGAATAAAACCTCAGTCATGTTCCCAGGCCTCAGGGTTCCAGAATCCACCCATGTCATGTTAACAGGACACAGGGTTCCAGAATCCACCCATGTCATGTTCCCAGGCCTCAGGGTTCCAGAATCCACCCATGTCATGTTCCCAGGCCTCAGGGTTCCAGAATAAAACCTCAGTCATGTTCCCAGGCCTCAGGGTTCCAGAATCCACCCATGTCATGTTAACAGCACACACGGTTCCAGAATCCACCCATGTCATGTTAACAGGACACAGGGTTCCAGAATCCACCCATGTCATGTTCCCAGGCCTCAGGGTTCCAGAATCCACCCATGTCATGTTAACAGGACACAGGGTTCCAGAATCCACCCATGTCATGTTCCCAGGCCTCAGGGTTCCAGAATCCACCCATGTCATGTTCCCAGGCCTCAGGGTTCCAGAATAAAACCTCAGTCATGTTCCCAGGCCTCAGGGTTCCAGAACCAAGGCTCAGTTATGTTCCCAGGCCACAGTATTCCACAATCTAAACAGATGTCATGTTCCCAGGCCTCAGGGTTCCAGAATCCACCCATGTCATGTTCCCAGGCCTCAGGGTTCCAGAATCCACCCATGTCATGTTAACAGGACACAGGGTTCCAGAATCCACCCACGTCATGTTAACAGGACACAGGGTTCCAGAATCCACCCATGTCATGTTCCCAGGCCTCAGGGTTCCAGAATCCACCCATGTCATGTTCCCAGGCCTCAGGGTTCCAGAATAAAACCTCAGATATGTTCCCAGTCCACAGGGGTCCAGAATCAATCCTCAGTTATGTTCCCAGGCCACAGTATTCCACAATCTAAACAGATGTCATGTTCCCAGGCCTCAGGATTCCAGAATCCACCCATGTCATGTTCCCAGGCCTCAGGGTTCCAGAATCCACCCATGTCATGTTCCCAGGCCTCAGGTTTCCAGAATAAAACCTCAGTCATGTTCCCAGTCCACAGGGGTCCAGAACCAAGGCTCAGTTATGTTCCCAGGCCACAGGGGTCCAGAACCAAGGCTCAGTTATGTTCCCAGGCCACAGTATTCCACAATCTAAACAGATGTCATGTTCCCAGGCCTCAGGGTTCCAGAATCCACCCATGTCATGTTCCCAGGCCTCAGGGTTCCAGAATAAAACCTCAGTCATGTTCCCAGGCCTCAGGGGTCCAGAACCAAGGCTCAGTTATGTTCCCAGGCCACAGTATTCCACAATCTAAACAGATGTCATGTTCCCAGGCCTCAGGGTTCCAGAATCCACCCATGTCATGTTCCCAGGCCTCAGGGTTCCAGAATCCACCCATGTCATGTTAACAGGACACAGGGTTCCAGAATCCACCCATGTCATGTTAACAGGACACAGCGTTCCAGAATCCACCCATGTCATGTTCCCAGGCCTCAGGGTTCCAGAATCCACCCATGTCATGTTCCCAGGCCTCAGGGTTCCAGAATAAAACCTCAGTCATGTTCCCAGGCCTCAGGGTTCCAGAACCAAGGCTCAGTTATGTTCCCAGGCCACAGTATTCCACAATCTAAACAGATGTCATGTTCCCAGGCCTCAGGGTTCCAGAATCCACCCATGTCATGTTCCCAGGCCTCAGGGTTCCAGAATAAAACCTCAGTCATGTTCCCAGGCCACAGGGGTCCAGAACCAAGGCTCAGTTATGTTCCCAGGCCACAGGGGTCCTGAACCAAGGCTCAGTTATGTTCCCAGGCCACAGTAGTCCACAATCTAAACAGATGTCATGTTCCCAGGCCTCAGGGTTCCAGAATCCACCCATGTCATGTTCCCAGGCCTCAGGGTTCCAGAATCCACCCATGTCATGTTCCCAGGCCTCAGGGGTCCAGAATAAAACCTCAGTCATGTTCCCAGGCCTCAGGGTTCCAGAACCAAGGCTCAGTTATGTTCCCAGGCCACAGTATTCCACAATCTAAACAGATGTCATGTTCCCAGGCCTCAGGGTTCCAGAATCCACCCATGTCATGTTCCCAGGCCTCAGGGTTCCAGAATAAAACCTCAGTCATGTTCCCAGTCCACAGGGGTCCAGAACCAAGGCTCAGTTATGTTCCCAGGCCACAGGGGTCCAGAACCAAGGCTCAGTTATGTTCCCAGGCCACAGGGGTCCAGAATCAATCCTCAGTTATGTTCCCAGGCCACAGTATTCCACAATCTAAACAGATGTCATGTTCCCAGGCCTCAGGGTTCCAGAATCCACCCATGTCATGTTAACAGGACACAGGGTTCCAGAATCCACCCATGTCATGTTAACAGGACACAGGGTTCCAGAATCCACCCATGTCATGTTCCCAGGCCTCAGGGTTCCAGAATAAAACCTCAGTCATGTTCCCAGGCCTCAGGGTTCCAGAATCCACCCATGTCATGTTAACAGGACACACGGTTCCAGAATCCACCCATGTCATGTTCCCAGGCCTCAGGGTTCCAGAATCCACCCATGTCATGTTAACAGGACACAGGGTTCCAGAATCCACCCATGTCATGTTCCCAGGCCTCAGGGTTCCAGAATAAAACCTCAGTCATGTTCCCAGGCCTCAGGGTTCCAGAATCCACCCATGTCATGTTAACAGGACACAGGGTTCCAGAATCCACCCATGTCATGTTCCCAGGCCTCAGGGTTCCAGAATCCACCCATGTCATGTTAACAGGACACAGGGTTCCAGAATCCACCCATGTCATGTTCCCAGGCCTCAGGGTTCCAGAATCCACCCATGTCATGTTCCCAGGCCTCAGGGTTCCAGAATCCACCCATGTCATGTTCCCAGGCCTCACGGTTCCAGAATTAAACCTCAGTCATGTTCCCAGGCTCAGGGTTCCAGAATCCACCCATGTCATGTTAACAGGACACAGGGTTCCAGAATCCACCCATGTCATGTTCCCAGGCCTCAGGGTTCCAGAATCCACCCATGTCATGTTCCCAGGCCTCAGGGTTCCAGAATAAAACCTCAGTCATGTTCCCAGGCCTCAGGGTTCCAGAATCCACCCATGTCATGTTCCCAGGCCTCAGGGTTCCAGAATCCACCCATGTCATGTTAACAGGACACAGGGTTCCAGAATCCACCCATGTCATGTTCCCAGGCCTCAGGGTTCCAGAATCCACCCATGTCATGTTAACAGGCCTCAGGGTTCCAGAATCCACCCATGTCATGTTCCCAGGCCTCAGGGTTCCAGAATCCACCCATGTCATGTTCCCAGGCCTCAGGGTTCCAGAATCCACCCATGTCATGTTAACAGGACACAGGGTTCCAGAATCCACCCATGTCATGTTAACAGGACACAGGGTTCCAGAATCCACCCATGTCATGTTCCCAGGCCTCAGGGTTCCAGAATCCACCCATGTCATGTTCCCAGGCCTCAGGGTTCCAGAATAAAACCTCAGTCATGTTCCCAGTCCACAGGGGTCCAGAATCAATCCTCAGTTATGTTCCCAGGCCACAGTATTCCACAATCTAAACAGATGTCATGTTCCCAGGCCTCAGGGTTCCAGAATCCACCCATGTCATGTTCCCAGGCCTCAGGGTTCCAGAATCCACCCATGTCATGTTCCCAGGCCTCAGGTTTCCAGAATAAAACCTCAGTCATGTTCCCAGTCCACAGGGGTCCAGAACCAAGGCTCAGTTATGTTCCCAGGCCACAGGGGTCCAGAACCAAGGCTCAGTTATGTTCCCAGGCCACAGTATTCCACAATCTAAACAGATGTCATGTTCCCAGGCCTCAGGGTTCCAGAATCCACCCATGTCATGTTCCCAGGCCTCAGGGTTCCAGAATAAAACCTCAGTCATGTTCCCAGGCCTCAGGGGTCCAGAACCAAGGCTCAGTTATGTTCCCAGGCCACAGTATTCCACAATCTAAACAGATGTCATGTTCCCAGGCCTCAGGGTTCCAGAATCCACCCATGTCATGTTCCCAGGACTCAGGGTTCCAGAATCCACCCATGTCATGTTAACAGGACACAGGGTTCCAGAATCCACCCATGTCATGTTAACAGGACACAGCGTTCCAGAATCCACCCATGTCATGTTCCCAGGCCTCAGGGTTCCAGAATCCACCCATGTCATGTTCCCAGGCCTCAGGGTTCCAGAATAAAACCTCAGTCATGTTCCCAGGCCTCAGGGTTCCAGAATCCACCCATGTCATGTTAACAGGACACAGGGTTCCAGAATCCACCCATGTCATGTTCCCAGGCCTCAGGGTTCCAGAATCCACCCATGTCATGTTAACAGGACACAGGGTTCCAGAATCCACCCATGTCATGTTCCCAGGCCTCAGGGTTCCAGAATAAAACCTCAGTCATGTTCCCAGGCCTCAGGGTTCCAGAATCCACCCATGTCATGTTAACAGGACACAGGGTTCCAGAATCCACCCATGTCATGTTCCCAGTCCTCAGGGTTCCAGAATCCACCCATGTCATGTTAACAGGACACAGGGTTCCAGAATCCACCCATGTCATGTTCCCAGGCCTCAGGGTTCCAGAATCCACCCATATCATGTTCCCAGGCCTCAGGGTTCCAGAATCCACCCATGTCATGTTCCCAGGCCTCAGGGTTCCAGAATAAAACCTCAGTCATGTTCCCAGGCCTCAGGGTTCCAGAATCCACCCATGTCATGTTAACAGGACACAGGGTTCCAGAATCCACCCATGTCATGTTCCCAGGCCTCAGGGTTCCAGAATCCACCCATGTCATGTTCCCAGGCCTCAGGGTTCCAGAATAAAACCTCAGTCATGTTCCCAGGCCTCAGGGTTCCAGAATCCACCCATGTCATGTTCCCAGGCCTCAGGGTTCCAGAATCCACCCATGTCATGTTAACAGGACACAGGGTTCCAGAATCCACCCATGTCATGTTCCCAGGCCTCAGGGTTCCAGAATCCACCCATGTCATGTTAACAGGCCTCAGGGTTCCAGAATCCACCCATGTCATGTTCCCAGGCCTCAGGGTTCCAGAATCCACCCATGTCATGTTCCCAGGCCTCAGGGTTCCAGAATCCACCCATGTCATGTTCCCAGGCCTCAGGGTTCCAGAATAAAACCTCAGTCATGTTCCCAGTCCACAGGGGTCAAGAACCAAGGCTCAGTTATGTTCCCAGGCCACAGGGGTCCAGAACCAAGGCTCAGTTATGTTCCCAGGCCACAGTATTCCACAATCTAAACAGATGTCATGTTCCCAGGCCTCAGGGTTCCAGAATCCACCCATGTCATGTTCCCAGGCCTCAGGGTTCCAGAATAAAACCTCAGTCATGTTCCCAGGCCTCAGGGGTCCAGAACCAAGGCTCAGTTATGTTCCCAGGCCACAGTATTCCACAATCTAAACAGATGTCATGTTCCCAGGCCTCAGGGTTCCAGAATCCACCCATGTCATGTTTCCAGGCCTCAGGGTTCCAGAATCCACCCATGTCATGTTAACAGGACACAGGGTTCCAGAATCCACCCATGTCATGTTAACAGGACACAGCGTTCCAGAATCCACCCATGTCATGTTCCCAGGCCTCAGGGTTCCAGAATCCACCCATGTCATGTTCCCAGGCCTCAGGGTTCCAGAATAAAACCTCAGTCATATTCCCAGACCTCAGGGTTCCAGAATCCACCCATGTCATGTTAACAGGACACAGGGTTCCAGAATCCACCCATGTCATGTTCCCAGGCCTCAGGGTTCCAGAATAAAACCTCAGTCATGTTCCCAGGCCTCAGGGTTCCAGAACCAAGGCTCAGTTATGTTCCCAGGCCACAGTATTCCACAATCTAAACAGATGTCATGTTCCCAGGCCTCAGGGTTCCCGAATCCACCCATGTCATGTTCCCAGGCCTCAGGGTTCCAGAATAAAACCTCATTCATGTTCCCAGGCCTCAGGGGTCCAGAACCAAGGCTCAGTTATGTTCCCAGGCCACAGGGGTCCAGAACCAAGGCTCAGTTATGTTCCCAGGCCACAGGGGTCCAGAATCAATCCTCAGTTATGTTCCCAGGCCACAGTATTCCACAATCTAAACAGATGTCATGTTCCCAGGCCTCAGGGTTCCAGAATCCACCCATGTCATGTTAACAGGACACAGGGTTCCAGAATCCACCCATGTCATGTTAACAGGACACAGGGTTCCAGAATCCACCCATGTCATGTTCCCAGGCCTCAGGGTTCCAGAATAAAACCTCAGTCATGTTCCCAGGCCTCAGGGTTCCAGAATCCACCCATGTCATGTTAACAGGACACAGGGTTCCAGAATCCACCCATGTCATGTTCCCAGGCCTCAGGGTTCCAGAATCCACCCATGTCATGTTAACAGGACACAGGGTTCCAGAATCCACCCATGTCATGTTCCCAGGCCTCAGGGTTCCAGAATAAAACCTCAGTCATGTTCCCAGGCCTCAGGGTTCCAGAATCCACCCATGTCATGTTAACAGGACACAGGGTTCCAGAATCCACCCATGTCATGTTCCCAGGCCTCAGGGTTCCAGAATCCACCCATGTCATGTTCCCAGGCCTCAGGGTTCCAGAATAAAACCTCAGTCATGTTCCCAGGCCTCAGGGTTCCAGAATCCACCCATGTCATGTTCCCAGGCCTCAGGGTTCCATAATCCACCCATGTCATGTTAACAGGACACAGGGTTCCAGAATCCACCCATGTCATGTTCCCAGGCCTCAGGGTTCCAGAATCCACCCATGTCATGTTAACAGGCCTCAGGGTTCCAGAATCCACCCATGTCATGTTCCCAGGCCTCAGGGTTCCAGAATCCACCCATGTCATGTTCCCAGGCCTCAGGGTTCCAGAATCCACCCATGTCATGTTCCCAGGCCTCAGGGTTCCAGAATAAAACCTCAGTCATGTTCCCAGTCCACAGGGGTCCAGAACCAAGGCTCAGTTATGTTCCCAGGCCACAGGGGTCCAGAATCAATCCTCAGTTATGTTCCCAGGCCACAGTATTCCACAATCTAAACAGATGTCATGTTCCCAGGCCTCAGGGTTCCAGAATCCACCCATGTCATGTTCCCAGGCCTCAGGGTTCCAGAATAAAACCTCAGTCATGTTCCCAGGCCTCAGGGTTCCAGAACCAAGGCTCAGTTATGTTCCCAGGCCACAGTATTCCACAATCTAAACAGATGTCATGTTCCCAGGCCTCAGGGTTCCAGAATCCACCCATGTCATGTTCCCAGGCCTCAGGGTTCCAGAATCCACCCATGTCATGTTAACAGGACACAGGGTTCCAGAATCCACCCATGTCATGTTAACAGGACACAGGGTTCCAGAATCCACCCATGTCATGTTCCCAGGCCTCAGGGTTCCAGAATCCACCCATGTCATGTTCCCAGGCCTCAGGGTTCCAGAATAAAACCTCAGTCATGTTCCCAGTCCACAGGGGTCCAGAATCAATCCTCAGTTATGTTCCCAGGCCACAGTATTCCACAATCTAAACAGATGTCATGTTCCCAGGCCTCAGGGTTCCAGAATCCACCCATGTCATGTTCCCAGGCCTCAGGGTTCCAGAATCCACCCATGTCATGTTCCCAGGCCTCAGGGTTCCAGAATAAAACCTCAGTCATGTTCCCAGTCCACAGGGGTCCAGAACCAAGGCTCAGTTATGTTCCCAGGCCACAGGGGTCCAGAACCAAGGCTCAGTTATGTTCCCAGGCCACAGTATTCCACAATCTAAACAGATGTCATGTTCCCAGGCCTCAGGGTTCCAGAATCCACCCATGTCATGTTCCCAGGCCTCAGGGTTCCAGAATAAAACCTCAGTCATGTTCCCAGGCCTCAGGGGTCCAGAACCAAGGCTCAGTTATGTTCCCAGGCCACAGTATTCCACAATCTAAACAGATGTCATGTTCCCAGGCCTCAGGGTTCCAGAATCCACCCATGTCATGTTCCCAGGCCTCAGGGTTCCAGAATCCACCCATGTCATGTTAACAGGACACAGGGTTCCAGAATCCACCCATGTCATGTTAACAGGACACAGCGTTCCAGAATCCACCCATGTCATGTTCCCAGGCCTCAGGGTTCCAGAATCCACCCATGTCATGTTCCCAGGCCTCAGGGTTCCAGAATAAAACCTCAGTCATGTTCCCAGGCCTCAGGGTTCCAGAACCAAGGCTCAGTTATGTTCCCAGGCCACAGTATTCCACAATCTAAACAGATGTCATGTTCCCAGGCCTCAGGGTTCCAGAATCCACCCATGTCATGTTCCCAGGCCTCAGGGTTCCAGAATCCACCCATGTCATGTTAACAGGACACAGGGTTCCAGAATCCACCCATGTCATGTTAACAGGACACAGGGTTCCAGAATCCACCCATGTCATGTTCCCAGGCCTCAGGGTTCCAGAATCCACCCATGTCATGTTCCCAGGCCTCAGGGTTCCAGAATAAAACCTCAGTCATGTTCCCAGTCCACAGGGGTCCAGAATCAATCCTCAGTTATGTTCCCAGGCCACAGTATTCCACAATCTAAACAGATGTCATGTTCCCAGGCCTCAGGGTTCCAGAATCCACCCATGTCATGTTCCCAGGCCTCAGGGTTCCAGAATCCACCCATGTCATGTTCCCAGGCCTCAGGGTTCCAGAATAAAACCTCAGTCATGTTCCCAGTCCACAGGGGTCCAGAACCAAGGCTCAGTTATGTTCCCAGGCCACAGGGGTCCAGAACCAAGGCTCAGTTATGTTCCCAGGCCACAGTATTCCACAATCTAAACAGATGTCATGTTCCCAGGCCTCAGGGTTCCAGAATCCACCCATGTCATGTTCCCAGGCCTCAGGGTTCCAGAATAAAACCTCAGTCATGTTCCCAGGCCTCAGGGGTCCAGAACCAAGGCTCAGTTATGTTCCCAGGCCACAGTATTCCACAATCTAAACAGATGTCATGTTCCCAGGCCTCAGGGTTCCAGAATCCACCCATGTCATGTTCCCAGGCCTCAGGGTTCCAGAATCCACCCATGTCATGTTAACAGGACACAGGGTTCCAGAATCCACCCATGTCATGTTAACAGGACACAGCGTTCCAGAATCCACCCATGTCATGTTCCCAGGCCTCAGGGTTCCAGAATCCACCCATGTCATGTTCCCAGGCCTCAGGGTTCCAGAATAAAACCTCAGTCATGTTCCCAGGCCTCAGGGTTCCAGAATCCACCCATGTCATGTTAACAGGACACAGGGTTCCAGAATCCACCCATGTCATGTTCCCAGGCCTCAGGGTTCCAGAATAAAACCTCAGTCATGTTCCCAGGCCTCAGGGGTCCAGAACCAAGGCTCAGTTATGTTCCCAGGCCACAGGGGTCCAGAACCAAGGCTCAGTTATGTTCCCAGGCCACAGTATTCCACAATCTAAACAGATGTCATGTTCCCAGGCCTCAGGGTTCCAGAATCCACCCATGTCATGTTCCCAGGCCTCAGGGTTCCAGAATCCACCCATGTCATGTTCCCAGGCCTCAGGGTTCCAGAATAAAACCTCAGTCATGTTCCCAGGCCTCAGGGTTCCAGAATCCACCCATGTCATGTTAACAGGACACAGGGTTCCAGAATCCACCCATGTCATGTTCCCAGGCCTCAGGGTTCCAGAATCCACCCATGTCATGTTCCCAGGCCTCAGGGTTCCAGAATAAAACCTCAGTCATGTTCCCAGGCCTCAGGGTTCCAGAATCCACCCATGTCATGTTAACAGCACACACGGTTCCAGAATCCACCCATGTCATGTTAACAGGACACAGGGTTCCAGAATCCACCCATGTCATGTTCCCAGGCCTCAGGGTTCCAGAATCCACCCATGTCATGTTAACAGGACACAGGGTTCCAGAATCCACCCATGTCATGTTCCCAGGCCTCAGGGTTCCAGAATCCACCCATGTCATGTTCCCAGGCCTCAGGGTTCCAGAATAAAACCTCAGTCATGTTCCCAGGCCTCAGGGTTCCAGAACCAAGGCTCAGTTATGTTCCCAGGCCACAGTATTCCACAATCTAAACAGATGTCATGTTCCCAGGCCTCAGGGTTCCAGAATCCACCCATGTCATGTTCCCAGGCCTCAGGGTTCCAGAATCCACCCATGTCATGTTAACAGGACACAGGGTTCCAGAATCCACCCACGTCATGTTAACAGGACACAGGGTTCCAGAATCCACCCATGTCATGTTCCCAGGCCTCAGGGTTCCAGAATCCACCCATGTCATGTTCCCAGGCCTCAGGGTTCCAGAATAAAACCTCAGATATGTTCCCAGTCCACAGGGGTCCAGAATCAATCCTCAGTTATGTTCCCAGGCCACAGTATTCCACAATCTAAACAGATGTCATGTTCCCAGGCCTCAGGATTCCAGAATCCACCCATGTCATGTTCCCAGGCCTCAGGGTTCCAGAATCCACCCATGTCATGTTCCCAGGCCTCAGGTTTCCAGAATAAAACCTCAGTCATGTTCCCAGTCCACAGGGGTCCAGAACCAAGGCTCAGTTATGTTCCCAGGCCACAGGGGTCCAGAACCAAGGCTCAGTTATGTTCCCAGGCCACAGTATTCCACAATCTAAACAGATGTCATGTTCCCAGGCCTCAGGGTTCCAGAATCCACCCATGTCATGTTCCCAGGCCTCAGGGTTCCAGAATAAAACCTCAGTCATGTTCCCAGGCCTCAGGGGTCCAGAACCAAGGCTCAGTTATGTTCCCAGGCCACAGTATTCCACAATCTAAACAGATGTCATGTTCCCAGGCCTCAGGGTTCCAGAATCCACCCATGTCATGTTCCCAGGCCTCAGGGTTCCAGAATCCACCCATGTCATGTTAACAGGACACAGGGTTCCAGAATCCACCCATGTCATGTTAACAGGACACAGCGTTCCAGAATCCACCCATGTCATGTTCCCAGGCCTCAGGGTTCCAGAATCCACCCATGTCATGTTCCCAGGCCTCAGGGTTCCAGAATAAAACCTCAGTCATGTTCCCAGGCCTCAGGGTTCCAGAACCAAGGCTCAGTTATGTTCCCAGGCCACAGTATTCCACAATCTAAACAGATGTCATGTTCCCAGGCCTCAGGGTTCCAGAATCCACCCATGTCATGTTCCCAGGCCTCAGGGTTCCAGAATAAAACCTCAGTCATGTTCCCAGGCCACAGGGGTCCAGAACCAAGGCTCAGTTATGTTCCCAGGCCACAGGGGTCCTGAACCAAGGCTCAGTTATGTTCCCAGGCCACAGTAGTCCACAATCTAAACAGATGTCATGTTCCCAGGCCTCAGGGTTCCAGAATCCACCCATGTCATGTTCCCAGGCCTCAGGGTTCCAGAATCCACCCATGTCATGTTCCCAGGCCTCAGGGGTCCAGAATAAAACCTCAGTCATGTTCCCAGGCCTCAGGGTTCCAGAACCAAGGCTCAGTTATGTTCCCAGGCCACAGTATTCCACAATCTAAACAGATGTCATGTTCCCAGGCCTCAGGGTTCCAGAATCCACCCATGTCATGTTCCCAGGCCTCAGGGTTCCAGAATAAAACCTCAGTCATGTTCCCAGTCCACAGGGGTCCAGAACCAAGGCTCAGTTATGTTCCCAGGCCACAGGGGTCCAGAACCAAGGCTCAGTTATGTTCCCAGGCCACAGGGGTCCAGAATCAATCCTCAGTTATGTTCCCAGGCCACAGTATTCCACAATCTAAACAGATGTCATGTTCCCAGGCCTCAGGGTTCCAGAATCCACCCATGTCATGTTAACAGGACACAGGGTTCCAGAATCCACCCATGTCATGTTAACAGGACACAGGGTTCCAGAATCCACCCATGTCATGTTCCCAGGCCTCAGGGTTCCAGAATAAAACCTCAGTCATGTTCCCAGGCCTCAGGGTTCCAGAATCCACCCATGTCATGTTAACAGGACACACGGTTCCAGAATCCACCCATGTCATGTTCCCAGGCCTCAGGGTTCCAGAATCCACCCATGTCATGTTAACAGGACACAGGGTTCCAGAATCCACCCATGTCATGTTCCCAGGCCTCAGGGTTCCAGAATAAAACCTCAGTCATGTTCCCAGGCCTCAGGGTTCCAGAATCCACCCATGTCATGTTAACAGGACACAGGGTTCCAGAATCCACCCATGTCATGTTCCCAGGCCTCAGGGTTCCAGAATCCACCCATGTCATGTTAACAGGACACAGGGTTCCAGAATCCACCCATGTCATGTTCCCAGGCCTCAGGGTTCCAGAATCCACCCATGTCATGTTCCCAGGCCTCAGGGTTCCAGAATCCACCCATGTCATGTTCCCAGGCCTCACGGTTCCAGAATTAAACCTCAGTCATGTTCCCAGGCTCAGGGTTCCAGAATCCACCCATGTCATGTTAACAGGACACAGGGTTCCAGAATCCACCCATGTCATGTTCCCAGGCCTCAGGGTTCCAGAATCCACCCATGTCATGTTCCCAGGCCTCAGGGTTCCAGAATAAAACCTCAGTCATGTTCCCAGGCCTCAGGGTTCCAGAATCCACCCATGTCATGTTCCCAGGCCTCAGGGTTCCAGAATCCACCCATGTCATGTTAACAGGACACAGGGTTCCAGAATCCACCCATGTCATGTTCCCAGGCCTCAGGGTTCCAGAATCCACCCATGTCATGTTAACAGGCCTCAGGGTTCCAGAATCCACCCATGTCATGTTCCCAGGCCTCAGGGTTCCAGAATCCACCCATGTCATGTTCCCAGGCCTCAGGGTTCCAGAATCCACCCATGTCATGTTAACAGGACACAGGGTTCCAGAATCCACCCATGTCATGTTAACAGGACACAGGGTTCCAGAATCCACCCATGTCATGTTCCCAGGCCTCAGGGTTCCAGAATCCACCCATGTCATGTTCCCAGGCCTCAGGGTTCCAGAATAAAACCTCAGTCATGTTCCCAGTCCACAGGGGTCCAGAATCAATCCTCAGTTATGTTCCCAGGCCACAGTATTCCACAATCTAAACAGATGTCATGTTCCCAGGCCTCAGGGTTCCAGAATCCACCCATGTCATGTTCCCAGGCCTCAGGGTTCCAGAATCCACCCATGTCATGTTCCCAGGCCTCAGGTTTCCAGAATAAAACCTCAGTCATGTTCCCAGTCCACAGGGGTCCAGAACCAAGGCTCAGTTATGTTCCCAGGCCACAGGGGTCCAGAACCAAGGCTCAGTTATGTTCCCAGGCCACAGTATTCCACAATCTAAACAGATGTCATGTTCCCAGGCCTCAGGGTTCCAGAATCCACCCATGTCATGTTCCCAGGCCTCAGGGTTCCAGAATAAAACCTCAGTCATGTTCCCAGGCCTCAG
The DNA here is from genome assembly GCF_965194825.1 of Balaenoptera physalus. NCBI lineage: Eukaryota > Metazoa > Chordata > Mammalia > Artiodactyla > Balaenopteridae > Balaenoptera > Balaenoptera physalus. The sequence continues at coordinate 100,015 of NW_028125547.1, forward strand.
GGGTCCAGAACCAAGGCTCAGTTATGTTCCCAGGCCACAGTATTCCACAATCTAAACAGATGTCATGTTCCCAGGCCTCAGGGTTCCAGAATCCACCCATGTCATGTTCCCAGGACTCAGGGTTCCAGAATCCACCCATGTCATGTTAACAGGACACAGGGTTCCAGAATCCACCCATGTCATGTTAACAGGACACAGCGTTCCAGAATCCACCCATGTCATGTTCCCAGGCCTCAGGGTTCCAGAATCCACCCATGTCATGTTCCCAGGCCTCAGGGTTCCAGAATAAAACCTCAGTCATGTTCCCAGGCCTCAGGGTTCCAGAATCCACCCATGTCATGTTAACAGGACACAGGGTTCCAGAATCCACCCATGTCATGTTCCCAGGCCTCAGGGTTCCACAATAAAACCTCAGTCATGTTCCCAGGCCTCAGGGTTCCAGAACCAAGGCTCAGTTATGTTCCCAGGCCACAGTATTCCACAATCTAAACAGATGTCATGTTCCCAGGCCTCAGGGTTCCAGAATCCACCCATGTCATGTTCCCAGGCCTCAGGGTTCCAGAATAAAACCTCAGTCATGTTCCCAGGCCTCAGGGGTCCAGAACCAAGGCTCAGTTATGTTCCCAGGCCACAGGGGTCCAGAACCAAGGCTCAGTTATGTTCCCAGGCCACAGTATTCCAAAATCTAAACAGATGTCATGTTCCCAGGCCTCAGGGTTCCAGAATCCACCCATGTCATGTTCCCAGGCCTCAGGGTTCCAGAATCCACCCATGTCATGTTCCCAGGCCTCAGGGTTCCAGAATAAAACCTCAGTCATGTTCCCAGGCCTCAGGGTTCCAGAATCCACCCATGTCATGTTAACAGGACACAGGGTTCCAGAATCCACCCATGTCATGTTCCCAGGCCTCAGGGTTCCAGAATCCACCCATGTCATGTTCCCAGGCCTCAGGGTTCCAGAATAAAACCTCAGTCATGTTCCCAGGCCTCAGGGTTCCAGAATCCACCCATGTCATGTTAACAGGACACAGGGTTCCAGAATCCACCCATGTCATGTTAACAGGACACAGGGTTCCAGAATCCACCCATGTCATGTTCCCAGGCCTCAGGGTTCCAGAATCCACCCATGTCATGTTAACAGGACACAGGGTTCCAGAATCCACCCATGTCATGTTCCCAGGCCTCAGGGTTCCAGAATCCACCCATGTCATGTTCCCAGGCCTCAGGGTTCCAGAATAAAACCTCAGTCATGTTCCCAGGCCACAGGGGTCCAGAACCAAGGCTCAGTTATGTTCCCAGGCCACAGTATTCCACAATCTAAACAGATGTCATGTTCCCAGGCCTCAGGGTTCCAGAATCCACCCATGTCATGTTCCCAGGCCTCAGGGTTCCAGAATCCACCCATGTCATGTTCCCAGGCCTCAGGGTTCCAGAATAAAACCTCAGTCATGTTCCCAGTCCACAGGGGTCCAGAATCCACCCATGTCATGTTAACAGGACACAGGGTTCCAGAATCCACCCATGTCATGTTCCCAGGCCTCAGGGTTCCAGAATCCACCCATGTCATGTTCCCAGGCCTCAGGGTTCCAGAATAAAACCTCAGTCATGTTCCCAGGCCTCAGGGTTCCAGAACCAAGGCTCAGTTATGTTCCCAGGCCACAGTATTCCACAATCTAAACAGATGTCATGTTCCCAGGCCTCAGGGTTCCAGAATCCACCCATGTCATGTTCCCAGGCCTCAGGGTTCCAGAATAAAACCTCAGTCATGTTCCCAGGCCACAGGGGTCCAGAACCAAGGCTCAGTTATGTTCCCAGGCCACAGGGGTCCTGAACCAAGGCTCAGTTATGTTCCCAGGCCACAGTAGTCCACAATCTAAACAGATGTCATGTTCCCAGGCCTCAGGGTTCCAGAATCCACCCATGTCATGTTCCCAGGCCTCAGGGTTCCAGAATCCACCCATGTCATGTTCCCAGGCCTCAGGGGTCCAGAATAAAACCTCAGTCATGTTCCCAGGCCTCAGGGTTCCAGAACCAAGGCTCAGTTATGTTCCCAGGCCACAGTATTCCACAATCTAAACAGATGTCATGTTCCCAGGCCTCAGGGTTCCAGAATCCACCCATGTCATGTTCCCAGGCCTCAGGGTTCCAGAATAAAACCTCAGTCATGTTCCCAGTCCACAGGGGTCCAGAACCAAGGCTCAGTTATGTTCCCAGGCCACAGGGGTCCAGAACCAAGGCTCAGTTATGTTCCCAGGCCACAGGGGTCCAGAATCAATCCTCAGTTATGTTCCCAGGCCACAGTATTCCACAATCTAAACAGATGTCATGTTCCCAGGCCTCAGGGTTCCAGAATCCACCCATGTCATGTTAACAGGACACAGGGTTCCAGAATCCACCCATGTCATGTTAACAGGACACAGGGTTCCAGAATCCACCCATGTCATGTTCCCAGGCCTCAGGGTTCCAGAATAAAACCTCAGTCATGTTCCCAGGCCTCAGGGTTCCAGAATCCACCCATGTCATGTTAACAGGACACACGGTTCCAGAATCCACCCATGTCATGTTCCCAGGCCTCAGGGTTCCAGAATCCACCCATGTCATGTTAACAGGACACAGGGTTCCAGAATCCACCCATGTCATGTTCCCAGGCCTCAGGGTTCCAGAATAAAACCTCAGTCATGTTCCCAGGCCTCAGGGTTCCAGAATCCACCCATGTCATGTTAACAGGACACAGGGTTCCAGAATCCACCCATGTCATGTTCCCAGGCCTCAGGGTTCCAGAATCCACCCATGTCATGTTAACAGGACACAGGGTTCCAGAATCCACCCATGTCATGTTCCCAGGCCTCAGGGTTCCAGAATCCACCCATGTCATGTTCCCAGGCCTCAGGGTTCCAGAATCCACCCATGTCATGTTCCCAGGCCTCACGGTTCCAGAATTAAACCTCAGTCATGTTCCCAGGCTCAGGGTTCCAGAATCCACCCATGTCATGTTAACAGGACACAGGGTTCCAGAATCCACCCATGTCATGTTCCCAGGCCTCAGGGTTCCAGAATCCACCCATGTCATGTTCCCAGGCCTCAGGGTTCCAGAATAAAACCTCAGTCATGTTCCCAGGCCTCAGGGTTCCAGAATCCACCCATGTCATGTTCCCAGGCCTCAGGGTTCCAGAATCCACCCATGTCATGTTAACAGGACACAGGGTTCCAGAATCCACCCATGTCATGTTCCCAGGCCTCAGGGTTCCAGAATCCACCCATGTCATGTTAACAGGCCTCAGGGTTCCAGAATCCACCCATGTCATGTTCCCAGGCCTCAGGGTTCCAGAATCCACCCATGTCATGTTCCCAGGCCTCAGGGTTCCAGAATCCACCCATGTCATGTTCCCAGGCCTCAGAGTTCCAGAATAAAACCTCAGTCATGTTCCCAGTCCACAGGGGTCCAGAACCAAGGCTCAGTTATGTTCCCAGGCCACAGGGGTCCAGAATCAATCCTCAGTTATGTTCCCAGGCCACAGTATTCCACAATCTAAACAGATGTCATGTTCCCAGGCCTCAGGGTTCCAGAATCCACCCATGTCATGTTCCCAGGCCTCAGGGTTCCAGAATAAAACCTCAGTCATGTTCCCAGGCCTCAGGGGTCCAGAACCAAGGCTCAGTTATGTTCCCAGGCCACAGTATTCCACAATCTAAACAGATGTCATGTTCCCAGGCCTCAGGGTTCCAGAATCCACCCATGTCATGTTCCCAGGCCTCAGGGTTCCAGAATAAAACCTCAGTCATGTTCCCAGGCCTCAGGGGTCCAGAACCAAGGCTCAGTTATGTTCCCAGGCCACAGTATTCCACAATCTAAACAGATGTCATGTTCCCAGGCCTCAGGGTTCCAGAATCCACCCATGTCATGTTCCCAGGCCTCAGGGTTCCAGAATCCACCCATGTCATGTTAACAGGACACAGGGTTCCAGAATCCACCCATGTCATGTTAACAGGACACAGCGTTCCAGAATCCACCCATGTCATGTTCCCAGGCCTCAGGGTTCCAGAATCCACCCATGTCATGTTCCAAGGCCTCAGGGTTCCAGAATAAAACCTCAGTCATGTTCCCAGGCCTCAGGGTTCCAGAATCCACCAATGTCATGTTAACAGGACACAGGGTTCCAGAATCCACCCATGTCATGTTCCCAGGCCTCAGGGTTCCAGAATAAAACCTCAGTCATGTTCCCAGGCCTCAGGGGTCCAGAACCAAGGCTCAGTTATGTTCCCAGGCCACAGGGGTCCAGAACCAAGGCTCAGTTATGTTCCCAGGCCACAGTATTCCACAATCTAAACAGATGTCATGTTCCCAGGCCTCAGGGTTCCAGAATCCACCCATGTCATGTTCCCAGGCCTCAGGGTTCCAGAATCCACCCATGTCATGTTCCCAGGCCTCAGGGTTCCAGAATAAAACCTCAGTCATGTTCCCAGGCCTCAGGGTTCCAGAATCCACCCATGTCATGTTAACAGGACACAGGGTTCCAGAATCCACCCATGTCATGTTCCCAGGCCTCAGGGTTCCAGAATCCACCCATGTCATGTTCCCAGGCCTCAGGGTTCCAGAATAAAACCTCAGTCATGTTCCCAGGCCTCAGGGTTCCAGAATCCACCCATGTCATGTTAACAGGACACAGGGTTCCAGAATCCACCCATGTCATGTTAACAGGACACAGGGTTCCAGAATCCACCCATGTCATGTTCCCAGGCCTCAGGGTTCCAGAATCCACCCATGTCATGTTAACAGGACACAGGGTTCCAGAATCCACCCATGTCATGTTCCCAGGCCTCAGGGTTCCAGATTCCACCCATGTCATGTTCCCAGGCCTCAGGGTTCCAGAATAAAACCTCAGTCATGTTCCCAGGCCTCAGGGTTCCAGAACCAAGGCTCAGTTATGTTCCCAGGCCACAGTATTCCACAATCTAAACAGATGTCATGTTCCCAGGCCTCAGGGTTCCAGAATCCACCCATGTCATGTTCCCAGGCCTCAGGGTTCCAGAATCCACCCATGTCATGTTAACAGGACACAGGGTTCCAGAATCCACCCATGTCATGTTAACAGGACACAGGGTTCCAGAATCCACCCATGTCATGTTCCCAGGCCTCAGGGTTCCAGAATCCACCCATGTCATGTTCCCAGGCCTCAGGGTTCCAGAATAAAACCTCAGTCATGTTCCCAGTCCACAGGGGTCCAGAATCAATCCTCAGTTATGTTCCCAGGCCACAGTATTCCACAATCTAAACAGATGTCATGTTCCCAGGCCTCAGGGTTCCAGAATCCACCCATGTCATGTTCCCAGGCCTCAGGGTTCCAGAATAAAACCTCAGTCATGTTCCCAGGCCTCAGGGGTCCAGAACCAAGGCTCAGTTATGTTCCCAGGCCACAGTATTCCACAATCTAAACAGATGTCATGTTCCCAGGCCTCAGGGTTCCAGAATCCACCCATGTCATGTTCCCAGGCCTCAGGGTTCCAGAATCCACCCATGTCATGTTAACAGGACACAGGGTTCTAGAATCCACCCATGTCATGTTAACAGGACACAGCGTTCCAGAATCCACCCATGTCATGTTCCCAGGCCTCAGGGTTCCAGAATCCACCCATGTCATGTTCCCAGGCCTCAGGGTTCCAGAATAAAACCTCAGTCATGTTCCCAGGCCTCAGGGTTCCAGAATCCACCCATGTCATGTTAACAGGACACAGGGTTCAGGAATCCACCCATGTCATGTTCCCAGGCCTCAGGGTTCCAGAATAAAACCTCAGTCATGTTCCCAGGCCTCAGGGTTCCAGAACCAAGGCTCAGTTATGTTCCCAGGCCACAGTATTCCACAATCTAAACAGATGTCATGTTCCCAGGCCTCAGGGTTCCAGAATCCACCCATGTCATGTTCCCAGGCCTCAGGGTTCCAGAATAAAACCTCAGTCATGTTCCCAGGCCTCAGGGGTCCAGAACCAAGGCTCAGTTATGTTCCCAGGCCACAGGGGTCCAGAACCAAGGCTCAGTTATGTTCCCAGGCCACAGTATTCCAAAATCTAAACAGATGTCATGTTCCCAGGCCTCAGGGTTCCAGAATCCACCCATGTCATGTTCCCAGGCCTCAGGGTTCCAGAATCCACCCATGTCATGTTCCCAGGCCTCAGGGTTCCAGAATAAAACCTCAGTCATGTTCCCAGGCCTCAGGGTTCCAGAATCCACCCATGTCATGTTAACAGGACACAGGGTTCCAGAATCCACCCATGTCATGTTCCCAGGCCTCAGGGTTCCAGAATCCACCCATGTCATGTTCCCAGCCCTCAGGGTTCCAGAATAAAACCTCAGTCATGTTCCCAGGCCTCAGGGTTCCAGAATCCACCCATGTCATGTTAACAGGACACAGGGTTCCAGAATCCACCCATGTCATGTTAACAGGACACAGGGTTCCAGAATCCACCCATGTCATGTTCCCAGGCCTCAGGGTTCCAGAATCCACCCATGTCATGTTAACAGGACACAGGGTTCCAGAATCCACCCATGTCATGTTCCCAGGCCTCAGGGTTCCAGAATCCACCCATGTCATGTTCCCAGGCCTCAGGGTTCCAGAATAAAACCTCAGTCATGTTCCCAGGCCACAGGGGTCCAGAACCAAGGCTCAGTTATGTTCCCAGGCCACAGTATTCCACAATCTAAACAGATGTCATGTTCCCAGGCCTCAGGGTTCCAGAATCCACCCATGTCATGTTCCCAGGCCTCAGGGTTCCAGAATCCACCCATGTCATGTTCCCAGGCCTCAGGGTTCCAGAATAAAACCTCAGTCATGTTCCCAGTCCACAGGGGTCCAGAATCCACCCATGTCATGTTAACAGGACACAGGGTTCCAGAATCCACCCATGTCATGTTCCCAGGCCTCAGGGTTCCAGAATCCACCCATGTCATGTTCCCAGGCCTCAGGGTTCCAGAATAAAACCTCAGTCATGTTCCCAGGCCTCAGGGTTCCACAACCAAGGCTCAGTTATGTTCCCAGGCCACAGTATTCCACAATCTAAACAGATGTCATGTTCCCAGGCCTCAGGGTTCCAGAATCCACCCATGTCATGTTCCCAGGCCTCAGGGTTCCAGAATAAAACCTCAGTCATGTTCCCAGTCCACAGGGGTCCAGAACCAAGGCTCAGTTATGTTCCCAGGCCACAGGGGTCCAGAACCAAGGCTCAGTTATGTTCCCAGGCCACAGGGGTCCAGAATCAATCCTCAGTTATGTTCCCAGGCCACAGTATTCCACAATCTAAACAGATGTCATGTTCCCAGGCCTCAGGGTTCCAGAATCCACCCATGTCATGTTAACAGGACACAGGGTTCCAGAATCCACCCATGTCATGTTAACAGGACACAGGGTTCCAGAATCCACCCATGTCATGTTCCCAGGCCTCAGGGTTCCAGAATAAAACCTCAGTCATGTTCCCAGGCCTCAAGGTTCCAGAATCCACCCATGTCATGTTAACAGGACACACGGTTCCAGAATCCACCCATGTCATGTTCCCAGGCCTCAGGGTTCCAGAATCCACCCATGTCATGTTAACAGGACACAGGGTTCCAGAATCCACCCATGTCATGTTCCCAGGCCTCAGGGTTCCAGAATAAAACCTCAGTCATGTTCCCAGGCCTCAGGGTTCCAGAATCCACCCATGTCATGTTAACAGGACACAGGGTTCCAGAATCCACCCATGTCATGTTCCCAGGCCTCAGGGTTCCAGAATCCACCCATGTCATGTTAACAGGACACAGGGTTCCAGAATCCACCCATGTCATGTTCCCAGGCCTCAGGGTTCCAGAATCCACCCATGTCATGTTCCCAGGCCTCAGGGTTCCAGAATCCACCCATGTCATGTTCCCAGGCCTCACGGTTCCAGAATTAAACCTCAGTCATGTTCCCAGGCTCAGGGTTCCAGAATCCACCCATGTCATGTTAACAGGACACAGGGTTCCAGAATCCACCCATGTCATGTTCCCAGGCCTCAGGGTTCCAGAATCCACCCATGTCATGTTCCCAGGCCTCAGGGTTCCAGAATAAAACCTCAGTCATGTTCCCAGGCCTCAGGGTTCCAGAATCCACCCATGTCATGTTCCCAGGCCTCAGGGTTCCAGAATCCACCCATGTCATGTTAACAGGACACAGGGTTCCAGAATCCACCCATGTCATGTTCCCAGGCCTCAGGGTTCCAGAATCCACCCATGTCATGTTAACAGGCCTCAGGGTTCCAGAATCCACCCATGTCATGTTCCCAGGCCTCAGGGTTCCAGAATCCACCCATGTCATGTTCCCAGGCCTCAGGGTTCCAGAATCCACCCATGTCATGTTCCCAGGCCTCAGGGTTCCAGAATAAAACCTCAGTCATGTTCCCAGTCCACAGGGGTCCAGAACCAAGGCTCAGTTATGTTCCCAGGCCACAGGGGTCCAGAATCAATCCTCAGTTATGTTCCCAGGCCACAGTATTCCACAATCTAAACAGATGTCATGTTCCCAGGCCTCAGGGTTCCAGAATCCACCCATGTCATGTTCCCAGGCCTCAGGGTTCCAGAATAAAACCTCAGTCATGTTCCCAGGCCTCAGGGGTCCAGAACCAAGGCTCAGTTATGTTCCCAGGCCACAGTATTCCACAATCTAAACAGATGTCATGTTCCCAGGCCTCAGGGTTCCAGAATCCACCCATGTCATGTTCCCAGGCCTCAGGGTTCCAGAATCCACCCATGTGATGTTAACAGGACACAGGGTTCCAGAATCCACCCATGTCATGTTAACAGGACACAGGGTTCCAGAATCCACCCATGTCATGTTCCCAGGCCTCAGGGTTCCAGAATAAAACCTCAGTCATGTTCTCAGTCCACAGGGGTCCAGAACCAAGGCTCAGTTATGTTCCCAGGCCACAGGGGTCCAGAACCAAGGCTCAGTTATGTTCCCAGGCCACAGTATTCCACAATCTAAACAGATGTCATGTTCCCAGGCCTCAGGGTTCCAGAATCCACCCATGTCATGTTCCCAGGCCTCAGGGTTCCAGAATCCACCCATGTCATGTTCCCAGGCCTCAGGGTTCCAGAATAAAACCTCAGTCATGTTCCCAGGCCTCAGGGGTCCAGAACCAAGGCTCAGTTATGTTCCCAGGCCACAGTATTCCACAATCTAAACAGATGTCATGTTCCCAGGCCTCAGGGTTCCAGAATCCACCCATGTCATGTTAACAGGACACAGGGTTCCAGAATCCACCCATGTCATGTTCCCAGGCTTCAGGGTTCCAGAATCCACCCATGTCATGTTCCCAGGCCTCAGGGTTCCAGAATAAAACCTCAGTCATGTTCCCAGGCCTCAGGGTTCCAGAATCCACCCATGTCATGTTAACAGGACACAGGGTTCCAGAATCCACCCATGTCATGTTAACAGGACACAGGGTTCCAGAATCCACAAATGTCATGTTCCCAGGCCTCAGGGTTCCAGAATCCACCCATGTCATGTTAACAGGACACAGGGTTCCAGAATCCACCCATGTCATGTTAACAGGACACAGGGTTCCAGAATCCACAAATGTCATGTTCCCAGGCCTCAGGGTTCCAGAATCCACCCATGTCATGTTCCCAGGCCTCAGGGTTCCAGAATAAAACCTCAGTCATGTTCCCAGGCCTCACGGTTCCAGAATTAAACCTCAGTCATGTTCCCAGGCTCAGGGTTCCAGAATCCACCCATGTCATGTTAACAGGACACAGGGTTCCAGAATCCACCCATGTCATGTTCCCAGGCCTCAGGGTTCCAGAATCCACCCATGTCATGTTCCCAGGCCTCAGGGTTCCAGAATAAAACCTCAGTCATGTTCCCAGGCCTCAGGGTTCCAGAATCCACCCATGTCATGTTCCCAGGCCTCAGGGTTCCAGAATCCACCCATGTCATGTTAACAGGACACAGGGTTCCAGAATCCACCCATGTCATGTTCCCAGGCCTCAGGGTTCCAGAATCCACCCATGTCATGTTAACAGGCCTCAGGGTTCCAGAATCCACCCATGTCATGTTCCCAGGCCTCAGGGTTCCAGAATCCACCCATGTCATGTTCCCAGGCCTCAGGGTTCCAGAATCCACCCATGTCATGTTCCCAGGCCTCAGGGTTCCAGAATCCACCCATGTCATGTTCCCAGGCCTCAGGGTTCCAGAATAAAACCTCAGTCATGTTCCCAGGCCTCAGGGGTCCAGAACCAAGGCTCAGTTATGTTCCCAGGCCACAGTATTCCACAATCTAAACAGATGTCATGTTCCCAGGCCTCAGGGTTCCAGAATCCACCCATGTCATGTTCCCAGGCCTCAGGGTTCCAGAATAAAACCTCAGTCATGTTCCCAGGCCTCAGGGGTCCAGAACCAAGGCTCAGTTATGTTCCCAGGCCACAGTATTCCACAATCTAAACAGATGTCATGTTCCCAGGCCTCAGGGTTCCAGAATCCACCCATGTCATGTTCCCAGGCCTCAGGGTTCCAGAATCCACCCATGTGATGTTAACAGGACACAGGGTTCCAGAATCCACCCATGTCATGTTAACAGGACACAGGGTTCCAGAATCCACCCATGTCATGTTCCCAGGCCTCAGGGTTCCAGAATAAAACCTCAGTCATGTTCTCAGTCCACAGGGGTCCAGAACCAAGGCTCAGTTATGTTCCCAGGCCACAGGGGTCCAGAACCAAGGCTCAGTTATGTTCCCAGGCCACAGTATTCCACAATCTAAACAGATGTCATGTTCCCAGGCCTCAGGGTTCCAGAATCCACCCATGTCATGTTCCCAGGCCTCAGGGTTCCAGAATCCACCCATGTCATGTTCCCAGGCCTCAGGGTTCCAGAATAAAACCTCAGTCATGTTCCCAGGCCTCAGGGGTCCAGAACCAAGGCTCAGTTATGTTCCCAGGCCACAGTATTCCACAATCTAAACAGATGTCATGTTCCCAGGCCTCAGGGTTCCAGAATCCACCCATGTCATGTTAACAGGACACAGGGTTCCAGAATCCACCCATGTCATGTTCCCAGGCCTCAGGGTTCCAGAATCCACCCATGTCATGTTCCCAGGCCTCAGGGTTCCAGAATAAAACCTCAGTCATGTTCCCAGGCCTCAGGGTTCCAGAATCCACCCATGTCATGTTAACAGGACACAGGGTTCCAGAATCCACCCATGTCATGTTAACAGGACACAGGGTTCCAGAATCCACCCATGTCATGTTCCCAGGCCTCAGGGTTCCAGAATCCACCCATGTCATGTTAACAGGACACAGGGTTCCAGAATCCACCCATGTCATGTTCCCAGGCCTCAGGGTTCCAGAATCCACCCATGTCATGTTCCCAGGCCTCAGGGTTCCAGAATAAAACCTCAGTCATGTTCCCAGGCCTCAGGGTTCCAGAACCAAGGCTCAGTTATGTTCCCAGGCCACAGTATTCCACAATCTAAACAGATGTCATGTTCCCAGGCCTCAGGGTTCCAGAATCCACCCATGTCATGTTCCCAGGCCTCAGGGTTCCAGAATAAAACCTCAGTCATGTTCCCAGGCCTCAGGGTTCCAGAATCCACCCATGTCATGTTAACAGGACACAGGGTTCCAGAATCCACCCATGTCATGTTCCCAGGCCTCAGGGTTCCAGAATCCACCCATGTCATGTTCCCAGGCCTCAGGGTTCCAGAATAAAACCTCAGTCATGTTCCCAGGCCTCAGGGTTCCAGAATCCACCCATGTCATGTTCCCAGGCCTCAGGGTTCCAGAATCCACCCATGTCATGTTAACAGGACACAGGGTTCCAGAATCCACCCATGTCATGTTAACAGGACACAGGGTTCCAGAATCCACCCATGTCATGTTCCCAGGCCTCAGGGTTCCAGAATTCACCCATGTCATGTTCCCAGGCCTCAGGGTTCCAGAATAAAACCTCAGTCATGTTCCCAGTCCACAGGGGTCCAGAATCAATCCTCAGTTATGTTCCTAGGCCACAGTATTCCACAATCTAAACAGATGTCATGTTCCCAGGCCTCAGGGTTCCAGAATCCACCCATGTCATGTTCCCAGGCCTCAGGGTTCCAGAATCCACCCATGTCATGTTAACAGGACACAGGGTTCCAGAATAAAACCTCAGTCATGTTCCCAGTCCACAGGGGTCCAGAACCAAGGCTCAGTTATGTTCCCAGGCCACAGTATTCCACAATCTAAACAGATGTCATGTTCCCAGGCCTCAGGGTTCCAGAATCCACCCATGTCATGTTCCCAGGCCTCAGGGTTCCAGAATCCACCCATGTCATGTTCCCAGGCCTCAGGGTTCCAGAATCCACCCATGTCATGTTCCCAGGCCTCAGGGTTCCAGAATAAAACCTCAGTCATGTTCCCAGGCCTCAGGGTTCCAGAACCAAGGCTCAGTTATGTTCCCAGGCCACAGTATTCCACAATCTAAACAGATGTCATGTTCCCAGGCCTCAGGGTTCCAGAATCCACCCATGTCATGTTCCCAGGCCTCAGGGTTCCAGAATCCACCCATGTCATGTTAACAGGACACAGGGTTCCAGAATCCACCCATGTCATGTTAACAGGACACAGGGTTCCAGAATCCACCCATGTCATGTTCCCAGGCCTCAGGGTTCCAGAATCCACCCATGTCATGTTCCCAGGCCTCAGGGTTCCAGAATAAAACCTCAGTCATGTTCCCAGTCCACAGGAGTCCAGAATCAATCCTCAGTTATGTTCCCAGGCCACAGTATTCCACAATCTAAACAGATGTCATGTTCCCAGGCCTCAGGGTTCCAGAATCCACCCATGTCATGTTCCCAGGCCTCAGGGTTCCAGAATCCACCCATGTCATGTTCCCAGGCCTCAGGGTTCCAGAATAAAACCTCAGTCATGTTCCCAGTCCACAGGGGTCCAGAACCAAGGCTCAGTTATGTTCCCAGGCCACAGGGGTCCAGAACCAAGGCTCAGTTATGTTCCCAGGCCACAGTATTCCACAATCTAAACAGATGTCATGTTCCCAGGCCTCAGGGTTCCAGAATCCACCCATGTCATGTTCCCAGGCCTCAGGGTTCCAGAATAAAACCTCAGTCATGTTCCCAGGCCTCAGGGGTCCAGAACCAAGGCTCAGTTATGTTCCCAGGCCACAGTATTCCACAATCTAAACAGATGTCATGTTCCCAGGCCTCAGGGTTCCAGAATCCACCCATGTCATGTTCCCAGGCCTCAGGGTTCCAGAATCCACCCATGTCATGTTAACAGGACACAGGGTTCCAGAATCCACCCATGTCATGTTAACAGGACACAGCGTTCCAGAATCCACCCATGTCATGTTCCCAGGCCTCAGGGTTCCAGAATCCACCCATGTCATGTTCCCAGGCCTCAGGGTTCCAGAATAAAACCTCAGTCATGTTCCCAGGCCTCAGGGTTCCAGAATCCACCCATGTCATGTTCCCAGGCCTCAGGGTTCCAGAATCCACCCATGTCATGTTAACAGGACACAGGGTTCCAGAATCCACCCATGTCATGTTCCCAGGCCTCAGGGTTCCAGAATCCACCCATGTCATGTTAACAGGCCTCAGGGTTCCAGAATCCACCCATGTCATGTTCCCAGGCCTCAGGGTTCCAGAATCCACCCATGTCATGTTCCCAGGCCTCAGGGTTCCAGAATCCACCCATGTCATGTTAACAGGACACAGGGTTCCAGAATCCACCCATGTCATGTTAACAGGACACAGGGTTCCAGAATCCACCCATGTCATGTTCCCAGGCCTCAGGGTTCCAGAATCCACCCATGTCATGTTCCCAGGCCTCAGGGTTCCAGAATAAAACCTCAGTCATGTTCCCAGGCCTCAGGGTTCCAGAATCCACCCATGTCATGTTAACAGGACACAGGGTTCCAGAATCCACCCATGTCATGTTAACAGGACACAGGGTTCCAGAATCCACCCATGTCATGTTCCCAGGCCTCAGGGTTCCAGAATCCACCCATGTCATGTTAACAGGACACAGGGTTCCAGAATCCACCCATGTCATGTTCCCAGGCCTCAGGGTTCCAGAATCCACCCATGTCATGTTCCCAGGCCTCAGGGTTCCAGAATAAAACCTCAGTCATGTTCCCAGGCCTCAGGGTTCCAGAACCAAGGCTCAGTTATGTTCCCAGGCCACAGTATTCCACAATCTAAACAGATGTCATGTTCCCAGGCCTCAGGGTTCCAGAATCCACCCATGTCATGTTCCCAGGCCTCAGGGTTCCAGAATCCACCCATGTCATGTTAACAGGACACAGGGTTCCAGAATCCACCCATGTCATGTTAACAGGACACAGGGTTCCAGAATCCACCCATGTCATGTTCCCAGGCCTCAGGGTTCCAGAATCCACCCATGTCATGTTCCCAGGCCTCAGGGTTCCAGAATAAAACCTCAGTCATGTTCCCAGTCCACAGGGGTCCAGAATCAATCCTCAGTTATGTTCCCAGGCCACAGTATTCCACAATCTAAACAGATGTCATGTTCCCAGGCCTCAGGGTTCCAGAATCCACCCATGTCATGTTCCCAGGCCTCAGGGTTCCAGAATAAAACCTCAGTCATGTTCCCAGGCCTCAGGGGTCCAGAACCAAGGCTCAGTTATGTTCCCAGGCCACAGTATTCCACAATCTAAACAGATGTCATGTTCCCAGGCCTCAGGGTTCCAGAATCCACCCATGTCATGTTCCCAGGCCTCAGGGTTCCAGAATCCACCCATGTCATGTTAACAGGACACAGGGTTCTAGAATCCACCCATGTCATGTTAACAGGACACAGCGTTCCAGAATCCACCCATGTCATGTTCCCAGGCCTCAGGGTTCCAGAATCCACCCATGTCATGTTCCCAGGCCTCAGGGTTCCAGAATAAAACCTCAGTCATGTTCCCAGGCCTCAGGGTTCCAGAATCCACCCATGTCATGTTAACAGGACACAGGGTTCAGGAATCCACCCATGTCATGTTCCCAGGCCTCAGGGTTCCAGAATAAAACCTCAGTCATGTTCCCAGGCCTCAGGGTTCCAGAACCAAGGCTCAGTTATGTTCCCAGGCCACAGTATTCCACAATCTAAACAGATGTCATGTTCCCAGGCCTCAGGGTTCCAGAATCCACCCATGTCATGTTCCCAGGCCTCAGGGTTCCAGAATAAAACCTCAGTCATGTTCCCAGGCCTCAGGGGTCCAGAACCAAGGCTCAGTTATGTTCCCAGGCCACAGGGGTCCAGAACCAAGGCTCAGTTATGTTCCCAGGCCACAGTATTCCAAAATCTAAACAGATGTCATGTTCCCAGGCCTCAGGGTTCCAGAATCCACCCATGTCATGTTCCCAGGCCTCAGGGTTCCAGAATCCACCCATGTCATGTTCCCAGGCCTCAGGGTTCCAGAATAAAACCTCAGTCATGTTCCCAGGCCTCAGGGTTCCAGAATCCACCCATGTCATGTTAACAGGACACAGGGTTCCAGAATCCACCCATGTCATGTTCCCAGGCCTCAGGGTTCCAGAATCCACCCATGTCATGTTCCCAGCCCTCAGGGTTCCAGAATAAAACCTCAGTCATGTTCCCAGGCCTCAGGGTTCCAGAATCCACCCATGTCATGTTAACAGGACACAGGGTTCCAGAATCCACCCATGTCATGTTAACAGGACACAGGGTTCCAGAATCCACCCATGTCATGTTCCCAGGCCTCAGGGTTCCAGAATCCACCCATGTCATGTTAACAGGACACAGGGTTCCAGAATCCACCCATGTCATGTTCCCAGGCCTCAGGGTTCCAGAATCCACCCATGTCATGTTCCCAGGCCTCAGGGTTCCAGAATAAAACCTCAGTCATGTTCCCAGGCCACAGGGGTCCAGAACCAAGGCTCAGTTATGTTCCCAGGCCACAGTATTCCACAATCTAAACAGATGTCATGTTCCCAGGCCTCAGGGTTCCAGAATCCACCCATGTCATGTTCCCAGGCCTCAGGGTTCCAGAATCCACCCATGTCATGTTCCCAGGCCTCAGGGTTCCAGAATAAAACCTCAGTCATGTTCCCAGTCCACAGGGGTCCAGAATCCACCCATGTCATGTTAACAGGACACAGGGTTCCAGAATCCACCCATGTCATGTTCCCAGGCCTCAGGGTTCCAGAATCCACCCATGTCATGTTCCCAGGCCTCAGGGTTCCAGAATAAAACCTCAGTCATGTTCCCAGGCCTCAGGGTTCCACAACCAAGGCTCAGTTATGTTCCCAGGCCACAGTATTCCACAATCTAAACAGATGTCATGTTCCCAGGCCTCAGGGTTCCAGAATCCACCCATGTCATGTTCCCAGGCTTCAGGGTTCCAGAATAAAACCTCAGTCATGTTCCCAGTCCACAGGGGTCCAGAACCAAGGCTCAGTTATGTTCCCAGGCCACAGGGGTCCAGAACCAAGGCTCAGTTATGTTCCCAGGCCACAGGGGTCCAGAATCAATCCTCAGTTATGTTCCCAGGCCACAGTATTCCACAATCTAAACAGATGTCATGTTCCCAGGCCTCAGGGTTCCAGAATCCACCCATGTCATGTTAACAGGACACAGGGTTCCAGAATCCACCCATGTCATGTTAACAGGACACAGGGTTCCAGAATCCACCCATGTCATGTTCCCAGGCCTCAGGGTTCCAGAATAAAACCTCAGTCATGTTCCCAGGCCTCAAGGTTCCAGAATCCACCCATGTCATGTTAACAGGACACACGGTTCCAGAATCCACCCATGTCATGTTCCCAGGCCTCAGGGTTCCAGAATCCACCCATGTCATGTTAACAGGACACAGGGTTCCAGAATCCACCCATGTCATGTTCCCAGGCCTCAGGGTTCCAGAATAAAACCTCAGTCATGTTCCCAGGCCTCAGGGTTCCAGAATCCACCCATGTCATGTTAACAGGACACAGGGTTCCAGAATCCACCCATGTCATGTTCCCAGGCCTCAGGGTTCCAGAATCCACCCATGTCATGTTAACAGGACACAGGGTTCCAGAATCCACCCATGTCATGTTCCCAGGCCTCAGGGTTCCAGAATCCACCCATGTCATGTTCCCAGGCCTCAGGGTTCCAGAATCCACCCATGTCATGTTCCCAGGCCTCACGGTTCCAGAATTAAACCTCAGTCATGTTCCCAGGCTCAGGGTTCCAGAATCCACCCATGTCATGTTAACAGGACACAGGGTTCCAGAATCCACCCATGTCATGTTCCCAGGCCTCAGGGTTCCAGAATCCACCCATGTCATGTTCCCAGGCCTCAGGGTTCCAGAATAAAACCTCAGTCATGTTCCCAGGCCTCAGGGTTCCAGAATCCACCCATGTCATGTTCCCAGGCCTCAGGGTTCCAGAATCCACCCATGTCATGTTAACAGGACACAGGGTTCCAGAATCCACCCATGTCATGTTCCCAGGCCTCAGGGTTCCAGAATCCACCCATGTCATGTTAACAGGCCTCAGGGTTCCAGAATCCACCCATGTCATGTTCCCAGGCCTCAGGGTTCCAGAATCCACCCATGTCATGTTCCCAGGCCTCAGGGTTCCAGAATCCACCCATGTCATGTTCCCAGGCCTCAGGGTTCCAGAATAAAACCTCAGTCATGTTCCCAGTCCACAGGGGTCCAGAACCAAGGCTCAGTTATGTTCCCAGGCCACAGGGGTCCAGAATCAATCCTCAGTTATGTTCCCAGGCCACAGTATTCCACAATCTAAACAGATGTCATGTTCCCAGGCCTCAGGGTTCCAGAATCCACCCATGTCATGTTCCCAGGCCTCAGGGTTCCAGAATAAAACCTCAGTCATGTTCCCAGGCCTCAGGGGTCCAGAACCAAGGCTCAGTTATGTTCCCAGGCCACAGTATTCCACAATCTAAACAGATGTCATGTTCCCAGGCCTCAGGGTTCCAGAATCCACCCATGTCATGTTCCCAGGCCTCAGGGTTCCAGAATCCACCCATGTGATGTTAACAGGACACAGGGTTCCAGAATCCACCCATGTCATGTTAACAGGACACAGGGTTCCAGAATCCACCCATGTCATGTTCCCAGGCCTCAGGGTTCCAGAATAAAACCTCAGTCATGTTCTCAGTCCACAGGGGTCCAGAACCAAGGCTCAGTTATGTTCCCAGGCCACAGGGGTCCAGAACCAAGGCTCAGTTATGTTCCCAGGCCACAGTATTCCACAATCTAAACAGATGTCATGTTCCCAGGCCTCAGGGTTCCAGAATCCACCCATGTCATGTTCCCAGGCCTCAGGGTTCCAGAATCCACCCATGTCATGTTCCCAGGCCTCAGGGTTCCAGAATAAAACCTCAGTCATGTTCCCAGGCCTCAGGGGTCCAGAACCAAGGCTCAGTTATGTTCCCAGGCCACAGTATTCCACAATCTAAACAGATGTCATGTTCCCAGGCCTCAGGGTTCCAGAATCCACCCATGTCATGTTAACAGGACACAGGGTTCCAGAATCCACCCATGTCATGTTCCCAGGCTTCAGGGTTCCAGAATCCACCCATGTCATGTTCCCAGGCCTCAGGGTTCCAGAATAAAACCTCAGTCATGTTCCCAGGCCTCAGGGTTCCAGAATCCACCCATGTCATGTTAACAGGACACAGGGTTCCAGAATCCACCCATGTCATGTTAACAGGACACAGGGTTCCAGAATCCACAAATGTCATGTTCCCAGGCCTCAGGGTTCCAGAATCCACCCATGTCATGTTAACAGGACACAGGGTTCCAGAATCCACCCATGTCATGTTCCCAGGCCTCAGGGTTCCAGAATCCACCCATGTCATGTTCCCAGGCCTCAGGGTTCCAGAATAAAACCTCAGTCATGTTCCCAGGCCTCACGGTTCCAGAATTAAACCTCAGTCATGTTCCCAGGCTCAGGGTTCCAGAATCCACCCATGTCATGTTAACAGGACACAGGGTTCCAGAATCCACCCATGTCATGTTCCCAGGCCTCAGGGTTCCAGAATCCACCCATGTCATGTTCCCAGGCCTCAGGGTTCCAGAATAAAACCTCAGTCATGTTCCCAGGCCTCAGGGTTCCAGAATCCACCCATGTCATGTTCCCAGGCCTCAGGGTTCCAGAATCCACCCATGTCATGTTAACAGGACACAGGGTTCCAGAATCCACCCATGTCATGTTCCCAGGCCTCAGGGTTCCAGAATCCACCCATGTCATGTTAACAGGCCTCAGGGTTCCAGAATCCACCCATGTCATGTTCCCAGGCCTCAGGGTTCCAGAATCCACCCATGTCATGTTCCCAGGCCTCAGGGTTCCAGAATCCACCCATGTCATGTTCCCAGGCCTCAGGGTTCCAGAATCCACCCATGTCATGTTCCCAGGCCTCAGGGTTCCAGAATAAAACCTCAGTCATGTTCCCAGGCCTCAGGGGTCCAGAACCAAGGCTCAGTTATGTTCCCAGGCCACAGTATTCCACAATCTAAACAGATGTCATGTTCCCAGGCCTCAGGGTTCCAGAATCCACCCATGTCATGTTCCCAGGCCTCAGGGTTCCAGAATAAAACCTCAGTCATGTTCCCAGGCCTCAGGGGTCCAGAACCAAGGCTCAGTTATGTTCCCAGGCCACAGTATTCCACAATCTAAACAGATGTCATGTTCCCAGGCCTCAGGGTTCCAGAATCCACCCATGTCATGTTCCCAGGCCTCAGGGTTCCAGAATCCACCCATGTGATGTTAACAGGACACAGGGTTCCAGAATCCACCCATGTCATGTTAACAGGACACAGGGTTCCAGAATCCACCCATGTCATGTTCCCAGGCCTCAGGGTTCCAGAATAAAACCTCAGTCATGTTCTCAGTCCACAGGGGTCCAGAACCAAGGCTCAGTTATGTTCCCAGGCCACAGGGGTCCAGAACCAAGGCTCAGTTATGTTCCCAGGCCACAGTATTCCACAATCTAAACAGATGTCATGTTCCCAGGCCTCAGGGTTCCAGAATCCACCCATGTCATGTTCCCAGGCCTCAGGGTTCCAGAATCCACCCATGTCATGTTCCCAGGCCTCAGGGTTCCAGAATAAAACCTCAGTCATGTTCCCAGGCCTCAGGGGTCCAGAACCAAGGCTCAGTTATGTTCCCAGGCCACAGTATTCCACAATCTAAACAGATGTCATGTTCCCAGGCCTCAGGGTTCCAGAATCCACCCATGTCATGTTAACAGGACACAGGGTTCCAGAATCCACCCATGTCATGTTCCCAGGCCTCAGGGTTCCAGAATCCACCCATGTCATGTTCCCAGGCCTCAGGGTTCCAGAATAAAACCTCAGTCATGTTCCCAGGCCTCAGGGTTCCAGAATCCACCCATGTCATGTTAACAGGACACAGGGTTCCAGAATCCACCCATGTCATGTTAACAGGACACAGGGTTCCAGAATCCACCCATGTCATGTTCCCAGGCCTCAGGGTTCCAGAATCCACCCATGTCATGTTAACAGGACACAGGGTTCCAGAATCCACCCATGTCATGTTCCCAGGCCTCAGGGTTCCAGAATCCACCCATGTCATGTTCCCAGGCCTCAGGGTTCCAGAATAAAACCTCAGTCATGTTCCCAGGCCTCAGGGTTCCAGAACCAAGGCTCAGTTATGTTCCCAGGCCACAGTATTCCACAATCTAAACAGATGTCATGTTCCCAGGCCTCAGGGTTCCAGAATCCACCCATGTCATGTTCCCAGGCCTCAGGGTTCCAGAATAAAACCTCAGTCATGTTCCCAGGCCTCAGGGTTCCAGAATCCACCCATGTCATGTTAACAGGACACAGGGTTCCAGAATCCACCCATGTCATGTTCCCAGGCCTCAGGGTTCCAGAATCCACCCATGTCATGTTCCCAGGCCTCAGGGTTCCAGAATAAAACCTCAGTCATGTTCCCAGGCCTCAGGGTTCCAGAATCCACCCATGTCATGTTCCCAGGCCTCAGGGTTCCAGAATCCACCCATGTCATGTTAACAGGACACAGGGTTCCAGAATCCACCCATGTCATGTTAACAGGACACAGGGTTCCAGAATCCACCCATGTCATGTTCCCAGGCCTCAGGGTTCCAGAATTCACCCATGTCATGTTCCCAGGCCTCAGGGTTCCAGAATAAAACCTCAGTCATGTTCCCAGTCCACAGGGGTCCAGAATCAATCCTCAGTTATGTTCCTAGGCCACAGTATTCCACAATCTAAACAGATGTCATGTTCCCAGGCCTCAGGGTTCCAGAATCCACCCATGTCATGTTCCCAGGCCTCAGGGTTCCAGAATCCACCCATGTCATGTTAACAGGACACAGGGTTCCAGAATAAAACCTCAGTCATGTTCCCAGTCCACAGGGGTCCAGAACCAAGGCTCAGTTATGTTCCCAGGCCACAGTATTCCACAATCTAAACAGATGTCATGTTCCCAGGCCTCAGGGTTCCAGAATCCACCCATGTCATGTTCCCAGGCCTCAGGGTTCCAGAATCCACCCATGTCATGTTCCCAGGCCTCAGGGTTCCAGAATCCACCCATGTCATGTTCCCAGGCCTCAGGGTTCCAGAATAAAACCTCAGTCATGTTCCCAGGCCTCAGGGTTCCAGAACCAAGGCTCAGTTATGTTCCCAGGCCACAGTATTCCACAATCTAAACAGATGTCATGTTCCCAGGCCTCAGGGTTCCAGAATCCACCCATGTCATGTTCCCAGGCCTCAGGGTTCCAGAATCCACCCATGTCATGTTAACAGGACACAGGGTTCCAGAATCCACCCATGTCATGTTAACAGGACACAGGGTTCCAGAATCCACCCATGTCATGTTCCCAGGCCTCAGGGTTCCAGAATCCACCCATGTCATGTTCCCAGGCCTCAGGGTTCCAGAATAAAACCTCAGTCATGTTCCCAGTCCACAGGAGTCCAGAATCAATCCTCAGTTATGTTCCCAGGCCACAGTATTCCACAATCTAAACAGATGTCATGTTCCCAGGCCTCAGGGTTCCAGAATCCACCCATGTCATGTTCCCAGGCCTCAGGGTTCCAGAATCCACCCATGTCATGTTCCCAGGCCTCAGGGTTCCAGAATAAAACCTCAGTCATGTTCCCAGTCCACAGGGGTCCAGAACCAAGGCTCAGTTATGTTCCCAGGCCACAGGGGTCCAGAACCAAGGCTCAGTTATGTTCCCAGGCCACAGTATTCCACAATCTAAACAGATGTCATGTTCCCAGGCCTCAGGGTTCCAGAATCCACCCATGTCATGTTCCCAGGCCTCAGGGTTCCAGAATAAAACCTCAGTCATGTTCCCAGGCCTCAGGGGTCCAGAACCAAGGCTCAGTTATGTTCCCAGGCCACAGTATTCCACAATCTAAACAGATGTCATGTTCCCAGGCCTCAGGGTTCCAGAATCCACCCATGTCATGTTCCCAGGCCTCAGGGTTCCAGAATCCACCCATGTCATGTTAACAGGACACAGGGTTCCAGAATCCACCCATGTCATGTTAACAGGACACAGCGTTCCAGAATCCACCCATGTCATGTTCCCAGGCCTCAGGGTTCCAGAATCCACCCATGTCATGTTCCCAGGCCTCAGGGTTCCAGAATAAAACCTCAGTCATGTTCCCAGGCCTCAGGGTTCCAGAATCCACCCATGTCATGTTCCCAGGCCTCAGGGTTCCAGAATCCACCCATGTCATGTTAACAGGACACAGGGTTCCAGAATCCACCCATGTCATGTTCCCAGGCCTCAGGGTTCCAGAATCCACCCATGTCATGTTAACAGGCCTCAGGGTTCCAGAATCCACCCATGTCATGTTCCCAGGCCTCAGGGTTCCAGAATCCACCCATGTCATGTTCCCAGGCCTCAGGGTTCCAGAATCCACCCATGTCATGTTAACAGGACACAGGGTTCCAGAATCCACCCATGTCATGTTAACAGGACACAGGGTTCCAGAATCCACCCATGTCATGTTCCCAGGCCTCAGGGTTCCAGAATCCACCCATGTCATGTTCCCAGGCCTCAGGGTTCCAGAATAAAACCTCAGTCATGTTCCCAGTCCACAGGGGTCCAGAATCAATCCTCAGTTATGTTCCCAGGCCACAGTATTCCACAATCTAAACAGATGTCATGTTCCCAGGCCTCAGGGTTCCAGAATCCACCCATGTCATGTTCCCAGGCCTCAGGGTTCCAGAATCCACCCATGTCATGTTCCCAGGCCTCAGGTTTCCAGAATAAAACCTCAGTCATGTTCCCAGTCCACAGGGGTCCAGAACCAAGGCTCAGTTATGTTCCCAGGCCACAGGGGTCCAGAACCAAGGCTCAGTTATGTTCCCAGGCCACAGTATTCCACAATCTAAACAGATGTCATGTTCCCAGGCCTCAGGGTTCCAGAATCCACCCATGTCATGTTCCCAGGCCTCAGGGTTCCAGAATAAAACCTCAGTCATGTTCCCAGGCCTCAGGGTTCCAGAATCCACCCATGTCATGTTAACAGGACACAGGGTTCCAGAATCCACCCATGTCATGTTAACAGGACACAGGGTTCCAGAATCCACCCATGTCATGTTCCCAGGCCTCAGGGTTCCAGAATCCACCCATGTCATGTTAACAGGACACAGGGTTCCAGAATCCACCCATGTCATGTTCCCAGGCCTCAGGGTTCCAGAATCCACCCATGTCATGTTCCCAGGCCTCAGGGTTCCAGAATAAAACCTCAGTCATGTTCCCAGGCCACAGGGGTCCAGAACCAAGGCTCAGTTATGTTCCCAGGCCACAGTATTCCACAATCTAAACAGATGTCATGTTCCCAGGCCTCAGGGTTCCAGAATCCACCCATGTCATGTTCCCAGGCCTCAGGGTTCCAGAATCCACCCATGTCATGTTCCCAGGCCTCAGGGTTCCAGAATAAAACCTCAGTCATGTTCCCAGTCCACAGGGGTCCAGAATCCACCCATGTCATGTTAACAGGACACAGGGTTCCAGAATCCACCCATGTCATGTTCCCAGGCCTCAGGGTTCCAGAATCCACCCATGTCATGTTCCCAGGCCTCAGGGTTCCAGAATAAAACCTCAGTCATGTTCCCAGGCCTCAGGGTTCCACAACCAAGGCTCAGTTATGTTCCCAGGCCACAGTATTCCACAATCTAAACAGATGTCATGTTCCCAGGCCTCAGGGTTCCAGAATCCACCCATGTCATGTTCCCAGGCTTCAGGGTTCCAGAATAAAACCTCAGTCATGTTCCCAGTCCACAGGGGTCCAGAACCAAGGCTCAGTTATGTTCCCAGGCCACAGGGGTCCAGAACCAAGGCTCAGTTATGTTCCCAGGCCACAGGGGTCCAGAATCAATCCTCAGTTATGTTCCCAGGCCACAGTATTCCACAATCTAAACAGATGTCATGTTCCCAGGCCTCAGGGTTCCAGAATCCACCCATGTCATGTTAACAGGACACAGGGTTCCAGAATCCACCCATGTCATGTTAACAGGACACAGGGTTCCAGAATCCACCCATGTCATGTTCCCAGGCCTCAGGGTTCCAGAATAAAACCTCAGTCATGTTCCCAGGCCTCAAGGTTCCAGAATCCACCCATGTCATGTTAACAGGACACACGGTTCCAGAATCCACCCATGTCATGTTCCCAGGCCTCAGGGTTCCAGAATCCACCCATGTCATGTTAACAGGACACAGGGTTCCAGAATCCACCCATGTCATGTTCCCAGGCCTCAGGGTTCCAGAATAAAACCTCAGTCATGTTCCCAGGCCTCAGGGTTCCAGAATCCACCCATGTCATGTTAACAGGACACAGGGTTCCAGAATCCACCCATGTCATGTTCCCAGGCCTCAGGGTTCCAGAATCCACCCATGTCATGTTAACAGGACACAGGGTTCCAGAATCCACCCATGTCATGTTCCCAGGCCTCAGGGTTCCAGAATCCACCCATGTCATGTTCCCAGGCCTCAGGGTTCCAGAATCCACCCATGTCATGTTCCCAGGCCTCACGGTTCCAGAATTAAACCTCAGTCATGTTCCCAGGCTCAGGGTTCCAGAATCCACCCATGTCATGTTAACAGGACACAGGGTTCCAGAATCCACCCATGTCATGTTCCCAGGCCTCAGGGTTCCAGAATCCACCCATGTCATGTTCCCAGGCCTCAGGGTTCCAGAATAAAACCTCAGTCATGTTCCCAGGCCTCAGGGTTCCAGAATCCACCCATGTCATGTTCCCAGGCCTCAGGGTTCCAGAATCCACCCATGTCATGTTAACAGGACACAGGGTTCCAGAATCCACCCATGTCATGTTCCCAGGCCTCAGGGTTCCAGAATCCACCCATGTCATGTTAACAGGCCTCAGGGTTCCAGAATCCACCCATGTCATGTTCCCAGGCCTCAGGGTTCCAGAATCCACCCATGTCATGTTCCCAGGCCTCAGGGTTCCAGAATCCACCCATGTCATGTTCCCAGGCCTCAGGGTTCCAGAATAAAACCTCAGTCATGTTCCCAGTCCACAGGGGTCCAGAACCAAGGCTCAGTTATGTTCCCAGGCCACAGGGGTCCAGAATCAATCCTCAGTTATGTTCCCAGGCCACAGTATTCCACAATCTAAACAGATG
This sequence comes from Balaenoptera physalus, assembly GCF_965194825.1. NCBI lineage: Eukaryota > Metazoa > Chordata > Mammalia > Artiodactyla > Balaenopteridae > Balaenoptera > Balaenoptera physalus. Next base: position 125,630 of record NW_028125547.1, read on the forward strand.
TCATGTTCCCAGGCCTCAGGGTTCCAGAATCCACCCATGTCATGTTCCCAGGCCTCAGGGTTCCAGAATAAAACCTCAGTCATGTTCCCAGGCCTCAGGGGTCCAGAACCAAGGCTCAGTTATGTTCCCAGGCCACAGTATTCCACAATCTAAACAGATGTCATGTTCCCAGGCCTCAGGGTTCCAGAATCCACCCATGTCATGTTCCCAGGCCTCAGGGTTCCAGAATCCACCCATGTGATGTTAACAGGACACAGGGTTCCAGAATCCACCCATGTCATGTTAACAGGACACAGGGTTCCAGAATCCACCCATGTCATGTTCCCAGGCCTCAGGGTTCCAGAATAAAACCTCAGTCATGTTCTCAGTCCACAGGGGTCCAGAACCAAGGCTCAGTTATGTTCCCAGGCCACAGGGGTCCAGAACCAAGGCTCAGTTATGTTCCCAGGCCACAGTATTCCACAATCTAAACAGATGTCATGTTCCCAGGCCTCAGGGTTCCAGAATCCACCCATGTCATGTTCCCAGGCCTCAGGGTTCCAGAATCCACCCATGTCATGTTCCCAGGCCTCAGGGTTCCAGAATAAAACCTCAGTCATGTTCCCAGGCCTCAGGGGTCCAGAACCAAGGCTCAGTTATGTTCCCAGGCCACAGTATTCCACAATCTAAACAGATGTCATGTTCCCAGGCCTCAGGGTTCCAGAATCCACCCATGTCATGTTAACAGGACACAGGGTTCCAGAATCCACCCATGTCATGTTCCCAGGCTTCAGGGTTCCAGAATCCACCCATGTCATGTTCCCAGGCCTCAGGGTTCCAGAATAAAACCTCAGTCATGTTCCCAGGCCTCAGGGTTCCAGAATCCACCCATGTCATGTTAACAGGACACAGGGTTCCAGAATCCACCCATGTCATGTTAACAGGACACAGGGTTCCAGAATCCACAAATGTCATGTTCCCAGGCCTCAGGGTTCCAGAATCCACCCATGTCATGTTAACAGGACACAGGGTTCCAGAATCCACCCATGTCATGTTCCCAGGCCTCAGGGTTCCAGAATCCACCCATGTCATGTTCCCAGGCCTCAGGGTTCCAGAATAAAACCTCAGTCATGTTCCCAGGCCTCACGGTTCCAGAATTAAACCTCAGTCATGTTCCCAGGCTCAGGGTTCCAGAATCCACCCATGTCATGTTAACAGGACACAGGGTTCCAGAATCCACCCATGTCATGTTCCCAGGCCTCAGGGTTCCAGAATCCACCCATGTCATGTTCCCAGGCCTCAGGGTTCCAGAATAAAACCTCAGTCATGTTCCCAGGCCTCAGGGTTCCAGAATCCACCCATGTCATGTTCCCAGGCCTCAGGGTTCCAGAATCCACCCATGTCATGTTAACAGGACACAGGGTTCCAGAATCCACCCATGTCATGTTCCCAGGCCTCAGGGTTCCAGAATCCACCCATGTCATGTTAACAGGCCTCAGGGTTCCAGAATCCACCCATGTCATGTTCCCAGGCCTCAGGGTTCCAGAATCCACCCATGTCATGTTCCCAGGCCTCAGGGTTCCAGAATCCACCCATGTCATGTTCCCAGGCCTCAGGGTTCCAGAATCCACCCATGTCATGTTCCCAGGCCTCAGGGTTCCAGAATAAAACCTCAGTCATGTTCCCAGGCCTCAGGGGTCCAGAACCAAGGCTCAGTTATGTTCCCAGGCCACAGTATTCCACAATCTAAACAGATGTCATGTTCCCAGGCCTCAGGGTTCCAGAATCCACCCATGTCATGTTCCCAGGCCTCAGGGTTCCAGAATAAAACCTCAGTCATGTTCCCAGGCCTCAGGGGTCCAGAACCAAGGCTCAGTTATGTTCCCAGGCCACAGTATTCCACAATCTAAACAGATGTCATGTTCCCAGGCCTCAGGGTTCCAGAATCCACCCATGTCATGTTCCCAGGCCTCAGGGTTCCAGAATCCACCCATGTGATGTTAACAGGACACAGGGTTCCAGAATCCACCCATGTCATGTTAACAGGACACAGGGTTCCAGAATCCACCCATGTCATGTTCCCAGGCCTCAGGGTTCCAGAATAAAACCTCAGTCATGTTCTCAGTCCACAGGGGTCCAGAACCAAGGCTCAGTTATGTTCCCAGGCCACAGGGGTCCAGAACCAAGGCTCAGTTATGTTCCCAGGCCACAGTATTCCACAATCTAAACAGATGTCATGTTCCCAGGCCTCAGGGTTCCAGAATCCACCCATGTCATGTTCCCAGGCCTCAGGGTTCCAGAATCCACCCATGTCATGTTCCCAGGCCTCAGGGTTCCAGAATAAAACCTCAGTCATGTTCCCAGGCCTCAGGGGTCCAGAACCAAGGCTCAGTTATGTTCCCAGGCCACAGTATTCCACAATCTAAACAGATGTCATGTTCCCAGGCCTCAGGGTTCCAGAATCCACCCATGTCATGTTAACAGGACACAGGGTTCCAGAATCCACCCATGTCATGTTCCCAGGCCTCAGGGTTCCAGAATCCACCCATGTCATGTTCCCAGGCCTCAGGGTTCCAGAATAAAACCTCAGTCATGTTCCCAGGCCTCAGGGTTCCAGAATCCACCCATGTCATGTTAACAGGACACAGGGTTCCAGAATCCACCCATGTCATGTTAACAGGACACAGGGTTCCAGAATCCACCCATGTCATGTTCCCAGGCCTCAGGGTTCCAGAATCCACCCATGTCATGTTAACAGGACACAGGGTTCCAGAATCCACCCATGTCATGTTCCCAGGCCTCAGGGTTCCAGAATCCACCCATGTCATGTTCCCAGGCCTCAGGGTTCCAGAATAAAACCTCAGTCATGTTCCCAGGCCTCAGGGTTCCAGAACCAAGGCTCAGTTATGTTCCCAGGCCACAGTATTCCACAATCTAAACAGATGTCATGTTCCCAGGCCTCAGGGTTCCAGAATCCACCCATGTCATGTTCCCAGGCCTCAGGGTTCCAGAATAAAACCTCAGTCATGTTCCCAGGCCTCAGGGTTCCAGAATCCACCCATGTCATGTTAACAGGACACAGGGTTCCAGAATCCACCCATGTCATGTTCCCAGGCCTCAGGGTTCCAGAATCCACCCATGTCATGTTCCCAGGCCTCAGGGTTCCAGAATAAAACCTCAGTCATGTTCCCAGGCCTCAGGGTTCCAGAATCCACCCATGTCATGTTCCCAGGCCTCAGGGTTCCAGAATCCACCCATGTCATGTTAACAGGACACAGGGTTCCAGAATCCACCCATGTCATGTTAACAGGACACAGGGTTCCAGAATCCACCCATGTCATGTTCCCAGGCCTCAGGGTTCCAGAATTCACCCATGTCATGTTCCCAGGCCTCAGGGTTCCAGAATAAAACCTCAGTCATGTTCCCAGTCCACAGGGGTCCAGAATCAATCCTCAGTTATGTTCCTAGGCCACAGTATTCCACAATCTAAACAGATGTCATGTTCCCAGGCCTCAGGGTTCCAGAATCCACCCATGTCATGTTCCCAGGCCTCAGGGTTCCAGAATCCACCCATGTCATGTTAACAGGACACAGGGTTCCAGAATAAAACCTCAGTCATGTTCCCAGTCCACAGGGGTCCAGAACCAAGGCTCAGTTATGTTCCCAGGCCACAGTATTCCACAATCTAAACAGATGTCATGTTCCCAGGCCTCAGGGTTCCAGAATCCACCCATGTCATGTTCCCAGGCCTCAGGGTTCCAGAATCCACCCATGTCATGTTCCCAGGCCTCAGGGTTCCAGAATCCACCCATGTCATGTTCCCAGGCCTCAGGGTTCCAGAATAAAACCTCAGTCATGTTCCCAGGCCTCAGGGTTCCAGAACCAAGGCTCAGTTATGTTCCCAGGCCACAGTATTCCACAATCTAAACAGATGTCATGTTCCCAGGCCTCAGGGTTCCAGAATCCACCCATGTCATGTTCCCAGGCCTCAGGGTTCCAGAATCCACCCATGTCATGTTAACAGGACACAGGGTTCCAGAATCCACCCATGTCATGTTAACAGGACACAGGGTTCCAGAATCCACCCATGTCATGTTCCCAGGCCTCAGGGTTCCAGAATCCACCCATGTCATGTTCCCAGGCCTCAGGGTTCCAGAATAAAACCTCAGTCATGTTCCCAGTCCACAGGAGTCCAGAATCAATCCTCAGTTATGTTCCCAGGCCACAGTATTCCACAATCTAAACAGATGTCATGTTCCCAGGCCTCAGGGTTCCAGAATCCACCCATGTCATGTTCCCAGGCCTCAGGGTTCCAGAATCCACCCATGTCATGTTCCCAGGCCTCAGGGTTCCAGAATAAAACCTCAGTCATGTTCCCAGTCCACAGGGGTCCAGAACCAAGGCTCAGTTATGTTCCCAGGCCACAGGGGTCCAGAACCAAGGCTCAGTTATGTTCCCAGGCCACAGTATTCCACAATCTAAACAGATGTCATGTTCCCAGGCCTCAGGGTTCCAGAATCCACCCATGTCATGTTCCCAGGCCTCAGGGTTCCAGAATAAAACCTCAGTCATGTTCCCAGGCCTCAGGGGTCCAGAACCAAGGCTCAGTTATGTTCCCAGGCCACAGTATTCCACAATCTAAACAGATGTCATGTTCCCAGGCCTCAGGGTTCCAGAATCCACCCATGTCATGTTCCCAGGCCTCAGGGTTCCAGAATCCACCCATGTCATGTTAACAGGACACAGGGTTCCAGAATCCACCCATGTCATGTTAACAGGACACAGCGTTCCAGAATCCACCCATGTCATGTTCCCAGGCCTCAGGGTTCCAGAATCCACCCATGTCATGTTCCCAGGCCTCAGGGTTCCAGAATAAAACCTCAGTCATGTTCCCAGGCCTCAGGGTTCCAGAATCCACCCATGTCATGTTCCCAGGCCTCAGGGTTCCAGAATCCACCCATGTCATGTTAACAGGACACAGGGTTCCAGAATCCACCCATGTCATGTTCCCAGGCCTCAGGGTTCCAGAATCCACCCATGTCATGTTAACAGGCCTCAGGGTTCCAGAATCCACCCATGTCATGTTCCCAGGCCTCAGGGTTCCAGAATCCACCCATGTCATGTTCCCAGGCCTCAGGGTTCCAGAATCCACCCATGTCATGTTAACAGGACACAGGGTTCCAGAATCCACCCATGTCATGTTAACAGGACACAGGGTTCCAGAATCCACCCATGTCATGTTCCCAGGCCTCAGGGTTCCAGAATCCACCCATGTCATGTTCCCAGGCCTCAGGGTTCCAGAATAAAACCTCAGTCATGTTCCCAGTCCACAGGGGTCCAGAATCAATCCTCAGTTATGTTCCCAGGCCACAGTATTCCACAATCTAAACAGATGTCATGTTCCCAGGCCTCAGGGTTCCAGAATCCACCCATGTCATGTTCCCAGGCCTCAGGGTTCCAGAATCCACCCATGTCATGTTCCCAGGCCTCAGGTTTCCAGAATAAAACCTCAGTCATGTTCCCAGTCCACAGGGGTCCAGAACCAAGGCTCAGTTATGTTCCCAGGCCACAGGGGTCCAGAACCAAGGCTCAGTTATGTTCCCAGGCCACAGTATTCCACAATCTAAACAGATGTCATGTTCCCAGGCCTCAGGGTTCCAGAATCCACCCATGTCATGTTCCCAGGCCTCAGGGTTCCAGAATAAAACCTCAGTCATGTTCCCAGGCCTCAGGGGTCCAGAACCAAGGCTCAGTTATGTTCCCAGGCCACAGTATTCCACAATCTAAACAGATGTCATGTTCCCAGGCCTCAGGGTTCCAGAATCCACCCATGTCATGTTCCCAGGACTCAGGGTTCCAGAATCCACCCATGTCATGTTAACAGGACACAGGGTTCCAGAATCCACCCATGTCATGTTAACAGGACACAGCGTTCCAGAATCCACCCATGTCATGTTCCCAGGCCTCAGGGTTCCAGAATCCACCCATGTCATGTTCCCAGGCCTCAGGGTTCCAGAATAAAACCTCAGTCATGTTCCCAGGCCTCAGGGTTCCAGAATCCACCCATGTCATGTTAACAGGACACAGGGTTCCAGAATCCACCCATGTCATGTTCCCAGGCCTCAGGGTTCCAGAATAAAACCTCAGTCATGTTCCCAGGCCTCAGGGTTCCAGAACCAAGGCTCAGTTATGTTCCCAGGCCACAGTATTCCACAATCTAAACAGATGTCATGTTCCCAGGCCTCAGGGTTCCAGAATCCACCCATGTCATGTTCCCAGGCCTCAGGGTTCCAGAATAAAACCTCAGTCATGTTCCCAGGCCTCAGGGGTCCAGAACCAAGGCTCAGTTATGTTCCCAGGCCACAGGGGTCCAGAACCAAGGCTCAGTTATGTTCCCAGGCCACAGTATTCCAAAATCTAAACAGATGTCATGTTCCCAGGCCTCAGGGTTCCAGAATCCACCCATGTCATGTTCCCAGGCCTCAGGGTTCCAGAATCCACCCATGTCATGTTCCCAGGCCTCAGGGTTCCAGAATAAAACCTCAGTCATGTTCCCAGGCCTCAGGGTTCCAGAATCCACCCATGTCATGTTAACAGGACACAGGGTTCCAGAATCCACCCATGTCATGTTCCCAGGCCTCAGGGTTCCAGAATCCACCCATGTCATGTTCCCAGGCCTCAGGGTTCCAGAATAAAACCTCAGTCATGTTCCCAGGCCTCAGGGTTCCAGAATCCACCCATGTCATGTTAACAGGACACAGGGTTCCAGAATCCACCCATGTCATGTTAACAGGACACAGGGTTCCAGAATCCACCCATGTCATGTTCCCAGGCCTCAGGGTTCCAGAATCCACCCATGTCATGTTAACAGGACACAGGGTTCCAGAATCCACCCATGTCATGTTCCCAGGCCTCAGGGTTCCAGAATCCACCCATGTCATGTTCCCAGGCCTCAGGGTTCCAGAATAAAACCTCAGTCATGTTCCCAGGCCACAGGGGTCCAGAACCAAGGCTCAGTTATGTTCCCAGGCCACAGTATTCCACAATCTAAACAGATGTCATGTTCCCAGGCCTCAGGGTTCCAGAATCCACCCATGTCATGTTCCCAGGCCTCAGGGTTCCAGAATCCACCCATGTCATGTTCCCAGGCCTCAGGGTTCCAGAATAAAACCTCAGTCATGTTCCCAGTCCACAGGGGTCCAGAATCCACCCATGTCATGTTAACAGGACACAGGGTTCCAGAATCCACCCATGTCATGTTCCCAGGCCTCAGGGTTCCAGAATCCACCCATGTCATGTTCCCAGGCCTCAGGGTTCCAGAATAAAACCTCAGTCATGTTCCCAGGCCTCAGGGTTCCAGAACCAAGGCTCAGTTATGTTCCCAGGCCACAGTATTCCACAATCTAAACAGATGTCATGTTCCCAGGCCTCAGGGTTCCAGAATCCACCCATGTCATGTTCCCAGGCCTCAGGGTTCCAGAATAAAACCTCAGTCATGTTCCCAGGCCACAGGGGTCCAGAACCAAGGCTCAGTTATGTTCCCAGGCCACAGGGGTCCTGAACCAAGGCTCAGTTATGTTCCCAGGCCACAGTAGTCCACAATCTAAACAGATGTCATGTTCCCAGGCCTCAGGGTTCCAGAATCCACCCATGTCATGTTCCCAGGCCTCAGGGTTCCAGAATCCACCCATGTCATGTTCCCAGGCCTCAGGGGTCCAGAATAAAACCTCAGTCATGTTCCCAGGCCTCAGGGTTCCAGAACCAAGGCTCAGTTATGTTCCCAGGCCACAGTATTCCACAATCTAAACAGATGTCATGTTCCCAGGCCTCAGGGTTCCAGAATCCACCCATGTCATGTTCCCAGGCCTCAGGGTTCCAGAATAAAACCTCAGTCATGTTCCCAGTCCACAGGGGTCCAGAACCAAGGCTCAGTTATGTTCCCAGGCCACAGGGGTCCAGAACCAAGGCTCAGTTATGTTCCCAGGCCACAGGGGTCCAGAATCAATCCTCAGTTATGTTCCCAGGCCACAGTATTCCACAATCTAAACAGATGTCATGTTCCCAGGCCTCAGGGTTCCAGAATCCACCCATGTCATGTTAACAGGACACAGGGTTCCAGAATCCACCCATGTCATGTTAACAGGACACAGGGTTCCAGAATCCACCCATGTCATGTTCCCAGGCCTCAGGGTTCCAGAATAAAACCTCAGTCATGTTCCCAGGCCTCAGGGTTCCAGAATCCACCCATGTCATGTTAACAGGACACACGGTTCCAGAATCCACCCATGTCATGTTCCCAGGCCTCAGGGTTCCAGAATCCACCCATGTCATGTTAACAGGACACAGGGTTCCAGAATCCACCCATGTCATGTTCCCAGGCCTCAGGGTTCCAGAATAAAACCTCAGTCATGTTCCCAGGCCTCAGGGTTCCAGAATCCACCCATGTCATGTTAACAGGACACAGGGTTCCAGAATCCACCCATGTCATGTTCCCAGGCCTCAGGGTTCCAGAATCCACCCATGTCATGTTAACAGGACACAGGGTTCCAGAATCCACCCATGTCATGTTCCCAGGCCTCAGGGTTCCAGAATCCACCCATGTCATGTTCCCAGGCCTCAGGGTTCCAGAATCCACCCATGTCATGTTCCCAGGCCTCACGGTTCCAGAATTAAACCTCAGTCATGTTCCCAGGCTCAGGGTTCCAGAATCCACCCATGTCATGTTAACAGGACACAGGGTTCCAGAATCCACCCATGTCATGTTCCCAGGCCTCAGGGTTCCAGAATCCACCCATGTCATGTTCCCAGGCCTCAGGGTTCCAGAATAAAACCTCAGTCATGTTCCCAGGCCTCAGGGTTCCAGAATCCACCCATGTCATGTTCCCAGGCCTCAGGGTTCCAGAATCCACCCATGTCATGTTAACAGGACACAGGGTTCCAGAATCCACCCATGTCATGTTCCCAGGCCTCAGGGTTCCAGAATCCACCCATGTCATGTTAACAGGCCTCAGGGTTCCAGAATCCACCCATGTCATGTTCCCAGGCCTCAGGGTTCCAGAATCCACCCATGTCATGTTCCCAGGCCTCAGGGTTCCAGAATCCACCCATGTCATGTTCCCAGGCCTCAGAGTTCCAGAATAAAACCTCAGTCATGTTCCCAGTCCACAGGGGTCCAGAACCAAGGCTCAGTTATGTTCCCAGGCCACAGGGGTCCAGAATCAATCCTCAGTTATGTTCCCAGGCCACAGTATTCCACAATCTAAACAGATGTCATGTTCCCAGGCCTCAGGGTTCCAGAATCCACCCATGTCATGTTCCCAGGCCTCAGGGTTCCAGAATAAAACCTCAGTCATGTTCCCAGGCCTCAGGGGTCCAGAACCAAGGCTCAGTTATGTTCCCAGGCCACAGTATTCCACAATCTAAACAGATGTCATGTTCCCAGGCCTCAGGGTTCCAGAATCCACCCATGTCATGTTCCCAGGCCTCAGGGTTCCAGAATAAAACCTCAGTCATGTTCCCAGGCCTCAGGGGTCCAGAACCAAGGCTCAGTTATGTTCCCAGGCCACAGTATTCCACAATCTAAACAGATGTCATGTTCCCAGGCCTCAGGGTTCCAGAATCCACCCATGTCATGTTCCCAGGCCTCAGGGTTCCAGAATCCACCCATGTCATGTTAACAGGACACAGGGTTCCAGAATCCACCCATGTCATGTTAACAGGACACAGCGTTCCAGAATCCACCCATGTCATGTTCCCAGGCCTCAGGGTTCCAGAATCCACCCATGTCATGTTCCCAGGCCTCAGGGTTCCAGAATAAAACCTCAGTCATGTTCCCAGGCCTCAGGGTTCCAGAATCCACCAATGTCATGTTAACAGGACACAGGGTTCCAGAATCCACCCATGTCATGTTCCCAGGCCTCAGGGTTCCAGAATAAAACCTCAGTCATGTTCCCAGGCCTCAGGGGTCCAGAACCAAGGCTCAGTTATGTTCCCAGGCCACAGGGGTCCAGAACCAAGGCTCAGTTATGTTCCCAGGCCACAGTATTCCACAATCTAAACAGATGTCATGTTCCCAGGCCTCAGGGTTCCAGAATCCACCCATGTCATGTTCCCAGGCCTCAGGGTTCCAGAATCCACCCATGTCATGTTCCCAGGCCTCAGGGTTCCAGAATAAAACCTCAGTCATGTTCCCAGGCCTCAGGGTTCCAGAATCCACCCATGTCATGTTAACAGGACACAGGGTTCCAGAATCCACCCATGTCATGTTCCCAGGCCTCAGGGTTCCAGAATCCACCCATGTCATGTTCCCAGGCCTCAGGGTTCCAGAATAAAACCTCAGTCATGTTCCCAGGCCTCAGGGTTCCAGAATCCACCCATGTCATGTTAACAGGACACAGGGTTCCAGAATCCACCCATGTCATGTTAACAGGACACAGGGTTCCAGAATCCACCCATGTCATGTTCCCAGGCCTCAGGGTTCCAGAATCCACCCATGTCATGTTAACAGGACACAGGGTTCCAGAATCCACCCATGTCATGTTCCCAGGCCTCAGGGTTCCAGAATCCACCCATGTCATGTTCCCAGGCCTCAGGGTTCCAGAATAAAACCTCAGTCATGTTCCCAGGCCTCAGGGTTCCAGAACCAAGGCTCAGTTATGTTCCCAGGCCACAGTATTCCACAATCTAAACAGATGTCATGTTCCCAGGCCTCAGGGTTCCAGAATCCACCCATGTCATGTTCCCAGGCCTCAGGGTTCCAGAATCCACCCATGTCATGTTAACAGGACACAGGGTTCCAGAATCCACCCATGTCATGTTAACAGGACACAGGGTTCCAGAATCCACCCATGTCATGTTCCCAGGCCTCAGGGTTCCAGAATCCACCCATGTCATGTTCCCAGGCCTCAGGGTTCCAGAATAAAACCTCAGTCATGTTCCCAGTCCACAGGGGTCCAGAATCAATCCTCAGTTATGTTCCCAGGCCACAGTATTCCACAATCTAAACAGATGTCATGTTCCCAGGCCTCAGGGTTCCAGAATCCACCCATGTCATGTTCCCAGGCCTCAGGGTTCCAGAATAAAACCTCAGTCATGTTCCCAGGCCTCAGGGGTCCAGAACCAAGGCTCAGTTATGTTCCCAGGCCACAGTATTCCACAATCTAAACAGATGTCATGTTCCCAGGCCTCAGGGTTCCAGAATCCACCCATGTCATGTTCCCAGGCCTCAGGGTTCCAGAATCCACCCATGTCATGTTAACAGGACACAGGGTTCTAGAATCCACCCATGTCATGTTAACAGGACACAGCGTTCCAGAATCCACCCATGTCATGTTCCCAGGCCTCAGGGTTCCAGAATCCACCCATGTCATGTTCCCAGGCCTCAGGGTTCCAGAATAAAACCTCAGTCATGTTCCCAGGCCTCAGGGTTCCAGAATCCACCCATGTCATGTTAACAGGACACAGGGTTCAGGAATCCACCCATGTCATGTTCCCAGGCCTCAGGGTTCCAGAATAAAACCTCAGTCATGTTCCCAGGCCTCAGGGTTCCAGAACCAAGGCTCAGTTATGTTCCCAGGCCACAGTATTCCACAATCTAAACAGATGTCATGTTCCCAGGCCTCAGGGTTCCAGAATCCACCCATGTCATGTTCCCAGGCCTCAGGGTTCCAGAATAAAACCTCAGTCATGTTCCCAGGCCTCAGGGGTCCAGAACCAAGGCTCAGTTATGTTCCCAGGCCACAGGGGTCCAGAACCAAGGCTCAGTTATGTTCCCAGGCCACAGTATTCCAAAATCTAAACAGATGTCATGTTCCCAGGCCTCAGGGTTCCAGAATCCACCCATGTCATGTTCCCAGGCCTCAGGGTTCCAGAATCCACCCATGTCATGTTCCCAGGCCTCAGGGTTCCAGAATAAAACCTCAGTCATGTTCCCAGGCCTCAGGGTTCCAGAATCCACCCATGTCATGTTAACAGGACACAGGGTTCCAGAATCCACCCATGTCATGTTCCCAGGCCTCAGGGTTCCAGAATCCACCCATGTCATGTTCCCAGCCCTCAGGGTTCCAGAATAAAACCTCAGTCATGTTCCCAGGCCTCAGGGTTCCAGAATCCACCCATGTCATGTTAACAGGACACAGGGTTCCAGAATCCACCCATGTCATGTTAACAGGACACAGGGTTCCAGAATCCACCCATGTCATGTTCCCAGGCCTCAGGGTTCCAGAATCCACCCATGTCATGTTAACAGGACACAGGGTTCCAGAATCCACCCATGTCATGTTCCCAGGCCTCAGGGTTCCAGAATCCACCCATGTCATGTTCCCAGGCCTCAGGGTTCCAGAATAAAACCTCAGTCATGTTCCCAGGCCACAGGGGTCCAGAACCAAGGCTCAGTTATGTTCCCAGGCCACAGTATTCCACAATCTAAACAGATGTCATGTTCCCAGGCCTCAGGGTTCCAGAATCCACCCATGTCATGTTCCCAGGCCTCAGGGTTCCAGAATCCACCCATGTCATGTTCCCAGGCCTCAGGGTTCCAGAATAAAACCTCAGTCATGTTCCCAGTCCACAGGGGTCCAGAATCCACCCATGTCATGTTAACAGGACACAGGGTTCCAGAATCCACCCATGTCATGTTCCCAGGCCTCAGGGTTCCAGAATCCACCCATGTCATGTTCCCAGGCCTCAGGGTTCCAGAATAAAACCTCAGTCATGTTCCCAGGCCTCAGGGTTCCACAACCAAGGCTCAGTTATGTTCCCAGGCCACAGTATTCCACAATCTAAACAGATGTCATGTTCCCAGGCCTCAGGGTTCCAGAATCCACCCATGTCATGTTCCCAGGCCTCAGGGTTCCAGAATAAAACCTCAGTCATGTTCCCAGTCCACAGGGGTCCAGAACCAAGGCTCAGTTATGTTCCCAGGCCACAGGGGTCCAGAACCAAGGCTCAGTTATGTTCCCAGGCCACAGGGGTCCAGAATCAATCCTCAGTTATGTTCCCAGGCCACAGTATTCCACAATCTAAACAGATGTCATGTTCCCAGGCCTCAGGGTTCCAGAATCCACCCATGTCATGTTAACAGGACACAGGGTTCCAGAATCCACCCATGTCATGTTAACAGGACACAGGGTTCCAGAATCCACCCATGTCATGTTCCCAGGCCTCAGGGTTCCAGAATAAAACCTCAGTCATGTTCCCAGGCCTCAGGGTTCCAGAATCCACCCATGTCATGTTAACAGGACACACGGTTCCAGAATCCACCCATGTCATGTTCCCAGGCCTCAGGGTTCCAGAATCCACCCATGTCATGTTAACAGGACACAGGGTTCCAGAATCCACCCATGTCATGTTCCCAGGCCTCAGGGTTCCAGAATAAAACCTCAGTCATGTTCCCAGGCCTCAGGGTTCCAGAATCCACCCATGTCATGTTAACAGGACACAGGGTTCCAGAATCCACCCATGTCATGTTCCCAGGCCTCAGGGTTCCAGAATCCACCCATGTCATGTTAACAGGACACAGGGTTCCAGAATCCACCCATGTCATGTTCCCAGGCCTCAGGGTTCCAGAATCCACCCATGTCATGTTCCCAGGCCTCAGGGTTCCAGAATCCACCCATGTCATGTTCCCAGGCCTCACGGTTCCAGAATTAAACCTCAGTCATGTTCCCAGGCTCAGGGTTCCAGAATCCACCCATGTCATGTTAACAGGACACAGGGTTCCAGAATCCACCCATGTCATGTTCCCAGGCCTCAGGGTTCCAGAATCCACCCATGTCATGTTCCCAGGCCTCAGGGTTCCAGAATAAAACCTCAGTCATGTTCCCAGGCCTCAGGGTTCCAGAATCCACCCATGTCATGTTCCCAGGCCTCAGGGTTCCAGAATCCACCCATGTCATGTTAACAGGACACAGGGTTCCAGAATCCACCCATGTCATGTTCCCAGGCCTCAGGGTTCCAGAATCCACCCATGTCATGTTAACAGGCCTCAGGGTTCCAGAATCCACCCATGTCATGTTCCCAGGCCTCAGGGTCCCAGAATCCACCCATGTCATGTTCCCAGGCCTCAGGGTTCCAGAATCCACCCATGTCATGTTCCCAGGCCTCAGGGTTCCAGAATAAAACCTCAGTCATGTTCCCAGTCCACAGGGGTCCAGAACCAAGGCTCAGTTATGTTCCCAGGCCACAGGGGTCCAGAATCAATCCTCAGTTATGTTCCCAGGCCACAGTATTCCACAATCTAAACAGATGTCATGTTCCCAGGCCTCAGGGTTCCAGAATCCACCCATGTCATGTTCCCAGGCCTCAGGGTTCCAGAATAAAACCTCAGTCATGTTCCCAGGCCTCAGGGGTCCAGAACCAAGGCTCAGTTATGTTCCCAGGCCACAGTATTCCACAATCTAAACAGATGTCATGTTCCCAGGCCTCAGGGTTCCAGAATCCACCCATGTCATGTTCCCAGGCCTCAGGGTTCCAGAATCCACCCATGTGATGTTAACAGGACACAGGGTTCCAGAATCCACCCATGTCATGTTAACAGGACACAGGGTTCCAGAATCCACCCATGTCATGTTCCCAGGCCTCAGGGTTCCAGAATAAAACCTCAGTCATGTTCTCAGTCCACAGGGGTCCAGAACCAAGGCTCAGTTATGTTCCCAGGCCACAGGGGTCCAGAACCAAGGCTCAGTTATGTTCCCAGGCCACAGTATTCCACAATCTAAACAGATGTCATGTTCCCAGGCCTCAGGGTTCCAGAATCCACCCATGTCATGTTCCCAGGCCTCAGGGTTCCAGAATCCACCCATGTCATGTTCCCAGGCCTCAGGGTTCCAGAATAAAACCTCAGTCATGTTCCCAGGCCTCAGGGGTCCAGAACCAAGGCTCAGTTATGTTCCCAGGCCACAGTATTCCACAATCTAAACAGATGTCATGTTCCCAGGCCTCAGGGTTCCAGAATCCACCCATGTCATGTTAACAGGACACAGGGTTCCAGAATCCACCCATGTCATGTTCCCAGGCTTCAGGGTTCCAGAATCCACCCATGTCATGTTCCCAGGCCTCAGGGTTCCAGAATAAAACCTCAGTCATGTTCCCAGGCCTCAGGGTTCCAGAATCCACCCATGTCATGTTAACAGGACACAGGGTTCCAGAATCCACCCATGTCATGTTAACAGGACACAGGGTTCCAGAATCCACAAATGGCATGTTCCCAGGCCTCAGGGTTCCAGAATCCACCCATGTCATGTTAACAGGACACAGGGTTCCAGAATCCACCCATGTCATGTTCCCAGGCCTCAGGGTTCCAGAATCCACCCATGTCATGTTCCCAGGCCTCAGGGTTCCAGAATAAAACCTCAGTCATGTTCCCAGGCCTCACGGTTCCAGAATTAAACCTCAGTCATGTTCCCAGGCTCAGGGTTCCAGAATCCACCCATGTCATGTTAACAGGACACAGGGTTCCAGAATCCACCCATGTCATGTTCCCAGGCCTCAGGGTTCCAGAATCCACCCATGTCATGTTCCCAGGCCTCAGGGTTCCAGAATAAAACCTCAGTCATGTTCCCAGGCCTCAGGGTTCCAGAATCCACCCATGTCATGTTCCCAGGCCTCAGGGTTCCAGAATCCACCCATGTCATGTTAACAGGACACAGGGTTCCAGAATCCACCCATGTCATGTTCCCAGGCCTCAGGGTTCCAGAATCCACCCATGTCATGTTAACAGGCCTCAGGGTTCCAGAATCCACCCATGTCATGTTCCCAGGCCTCAGGGTTCCAGAATCCACCCATGTCATGTTCCCAGGCCTCAGGGTTCCAGAATCCACCCATGTCATGTTCCCAGGCCTCAGGGTTCCAGAATCCACCCATGTCATGTTCCCAGGCCTCAGGGTTCCAGAATAAAACCTCAGTCATGTTCCCAGGCCTCAGGGGTCCAGAACCAAGGCTCAGTTATGTTCCCAGGCCACAGTATTCCACAATCTAAACAGATGTCATGTTCCCAGGCCTCAGGGTTCCAGAATCCACCCATGTCATGTTCCCAGGCCTCAGGGTTCCAGAATAAAACCTCAGTCATGTTCCCAGGCCTCAGGGGTCCAGAACCAAGGCTCAGTTATGTTCCCAGGCCACAGTATTCCACAATCTAAACAGATGTCATGTTCCCAGGCCTCAGGGTTCCAGAATCCACCCATGTCATGTTCCCAGGCCTCAGGGTTCCAGAATCCACCCATGTGATGTTAACAGGACACAGGGTTCCAGAATCCACCCATGTCATGTTAACAGGACACAGGGTTCCAGAATCCACCCATGTCATGTTCCCAGGCCTCAGGGTTCCAGAATAAAACCTCAGTCATGTTCTCAGTCCACAGGGGTCCAGAACCAAGGCTCAGTTATGTTCCCAGGCCACAGGGGTCCAGAACCAAGGCTCAGTTATGTTCCCAGGCCACAGTATTCCACAATCTAAACAGATGTCATGTTCCCAGGCCTCAGGGTTCCAGAATCCACCCATGTCATGTTCCCAGGCCTCAGGGTTCCAGAATCCACCCATGTCATGTTCCCAGGCCTCAGGGTTCCAGAATAAAACCTCAGTCATGTTCCCAGGCCTCAGGGTTCCAGAATCCACCCATGTCATGTTAACAGGACACAGGGTTCCAGAATCCACCCATGTCATGTTAACAGGACACAGGGTTCCAGAATCCACCCATGTCATGTTCCCAGGCCTCAGGGTTCCAGAATCCACCCATGTCATGTTAACAGGACACAGGGTTCCAGAATCCACCCATGTCATGTTCCCAGGCCTCAGGGTTCCAGAATCCACCCATGTCATGTTCCCAGGCCTCAGGGTTCCAGAATAAAACCTCAGTCATGTTCCCAGGCCTCAGGGTTCCAGAACCAAGGCTCAGTTATGTTCCCAGGCCACAGTATTCCACAATCTAAACAGATGTCATGTTCCCAGGCCTCAGGGTTCCAGAATCCACCCATGTCATGTTCCCAGGCCTCAGGGTTCCAGAATAAAACCTCAGTCATGTTCCCAGGCCTCAGGGTTCCAGAATCCACCCATGTCATGTTAACAGGACACAGGGTTCCAGAATCCACCCATGTCATGTTCCCAGGCCTCAGGGTTCCAGAATCCACCCATGTCATGTTCCCAGGCCTCAGGGTTCCAGAATAAAACCTCAGTCATGTTCCCAGGCCTCAGGGTTCCAGAATCCACCCATGTCATGTTCCCAGGCCTCAGGGTTCCAGAATCCACCCATGTCATGTTAACAGGACACAGGGTTCCAGAATCCACCCATGTCATGTTAACAGGACACAGGGTTCCAGAATCCACCCATGTCATGTTCCCAGGCCTCAGGGTTCCAGAATTCACCCATGTCATGTTCCCAGGCCTCAGGGTTCCAGAATAAAACCTCAGTCATGTTCCCAGTCCACAGGGGTCCAGAATCAATCCTCAGTTATGTTCCTAGGCCACAGTATTCCACAATCTAAACAGATGTCATGTTCCCAGGCCTCAGGGTTCCAGAATCCACCCATGTCATGTTCCCAGGCCTCAGGGTTCCAGAATCCACCCATGTCATGTTAACAGGACACAGGGTTCCAGAATAAAACCTCAGTCATGTTCCCAGTCCACAGGGGTCCAGAACCAAGGCTCAGTTATGTTCCCAGGCCACAGTATTCCACAATCTAAACAGATGTCATGTTCCCAGGCCTCAGGGTTCCAGAATCCACCCATGTCATGTTCCCAGGCCTCAGGGTTCCAGAATCCACCCATGTCATGTTCCCAGGCCTCAGGGTTCCAGAATCCACCCATGTCATGTTCCCAGGCCTCAGGGTTCCAGAATAAAACCTCAGTCATGTTCCCAGGCCTCAGGGTTCCAGAACCAAGGCTCAGTTATGTTCCCAGGCCACAGTATTCCACAATCTAAACAGATGTCATGTTCCCAGGCCTCAGGGTTCCAGAATCCACCCATGTCATGTTCCCAGGCCTCAGGGTTCCAGAATCCACCCATGTCATGTTAACAGGACACAGGGTTCCAGAATCCACCCATGTCATGTTAACAGGACACAGGGTTCCAGAATCCACCCATGTCATGTTCCCAGGCCTCAGGGTTCCAGAATCCACCCATGTCATGTTCCCAGGCCTCAGGGTTCCAGAATAAAACCTCAGTCATGTTCCCAGTCCACAGGAGTCCAGAATCAATCCTCAGTTATGTTCCCAGGCCACAGTATTCCACAATCTAAACAGATGTCATGTTCCCAGGCCTCAGGGTTCCAGAATCCACCCATGTCATGTTAACAGGACACAGGGTTCCAGAATCCACCCATGTCATGTTCCCAGGCCTCAGGGTTCCAGAATCCACCCATGTCATGTTCCCAGGCCTCAGGGTTCCAGAATAAAACCTCAGTCATGTTCCCAGGCGTCAGGGTTCCAGAATCCACCCATGTCATGTTAACAGGACACAGGGTTCCAGAATCCACCCATGTCATGTTAACAGGACACAGGGTTCCAGAATCCACCCATGTCATGTTCCCAGGCCTCAGGGTTCCAGAATCCACCCATGTCATGTTAACAGGACACAGGGTTCCAGAATCCACCCATGTCATGTTCCCAGGCCTCAGGGTTCCAGAATCCACCCATGTCATGTTCCCAGGCCTCAGGGTTCCAGAATAAAACCTCAGTCATGTTCCCAGGCCACAGGGGTCCAGAACCAAGGCTCAGTTATGTTCCCAGGCCACAGTATTCCACAATCTAAACAGATGTCATGTTCCCAGGCCTCAGGGTTCCAGAATCCACCCATGTCATGTTCCCAGGCCTCAGGGTTCCAGAATCCACCCATGTCATGTTCCCAGGCCTCAGGGTTCCAGAATAAAACCTCAGTCATGTTCCCAGTCCACAGGGGTCCAGAACCAAGGCTCAGTTATGTTCCCAGGCCACAGGGGTCCAGAACCAAGGCTCAGTTATGTTCCCAGGCCACAGTATTCCACAATCTAAACAGATGTCATGTTCCCAGGCCTCAGGGTTCCAGAATCCACCCATGTCATGTTCCCAGGCCTCAGGGTTCCAGAATAAAACCTCAGTCATGTTCCCAGGCCTCAGGGGTCCAGAACCAAGGCTCAGTTATGTTCCCAGGCCACAGTATTCCACAATCTAAACAGATGTCATGTTCCCAGGCCTCAGGGTTCCAGAATCCACCCATGTCATGTTCCCAGGCCTCAGGGTTCCAGAATCCACCCATGTCATGTTAACAGGACACAGGGTTCCAGAATCCACCCATGTCATGTTAACAGGACACAGCGTTCCAGAATCCACCCATGTCATGTTCCCAGGCCTCAGGGTTCCAGAATCCACCCATGTCATGTTCCCAGGCCTCAGGGTTCCAGAATAAAACCTCAGTCATGTTCCCAGGCCTCAGGGTTCCAGAATCCACCCATGTCATGTTCCCAGGCCTCAGGGTTCCAGAATCCACCCATGTCATGTTAACAGGACACAGGGTTCCAGAATCCACCCATGTCATGTTCCCAGGCCTCAGGGTTCCAGAATCCACCCATGTCATGTTAACAGGCCTCAGGGTTCCAGAATCCACCCATGTCATGTTCCCAGGCCTCAGGGTTCCAGAATCCACCCATGTCATGTTCCCAGGCCTCAGGGTTCCAGAATCCACCCATGTCATGTTCCCAGGCCTCAGGGTTCCAGAATAAAACCTCAGTCATGTTCCCAGTCCACAGGGGTCCAGAACCAAGGCTCAGTTATGTTCCCAGGCCACAGGGGTCCAGAATCAATCCTCAGTTATGTTCCCAGGCCACAGTATTCCACAATCTAAACAGATGTCATGTTCCCAGGCCTCAGGGTTCCAGAATCCACCCATGTCATGTTCCCAGGCCTCAGGGTTCCAGAATAAAACCTCAGTCATGTTCCCAGGCCTCAGGGGTCCAGAACCAAGGCTCAGTTATGTTCCCAGGCCACAGTATTCCACAATCTAAACAGATGTCATGTTCCCAGGCCTCAGGGTTCCAGAATCCACCCATGTCATGTTCCCAGGCCTCAGGGTTCCAGAATCCACCCATGTGATGTTAACAGGACACAGGGTTCCAGAATCCACCCATGTCATGTTAACAGGACACAGGGTTCCAGAATCCACCCATGTCATGTTCCCAGGCCTCAGGGTTCCAGAATAAAACCTCAGTCATGTTCTCAGTCCACAGGGGTCCAGAACCAAGGCTCAGTTATGTTCCCAGGCCACAGGGGTCCAGAACCAAGGCTCAGTTATGTTCCCAGGCCACAGTATTCCACAATCTAAACAGATGTCATGTTCCCAGGCCTCAGGGTTCCAGAATCCACCCATGTCATGTTCCCAGGCCTCAGGGTTCCAGAATCCACCCATGTCATGTTCCCAGGCCTCAGGGTTCCAGAATAAAACCTCAGTCATGTTCCCAGGCCTCAGGGGTCCAGAACCAAGGCTCAGTTATGTTCCCAGGCCACAGTATTCCACAATCTAAACAGATGTCATGTTCCCAGGCCTCAGGGTTCCAGAATCCACCCATGTCATGTTAACAGGACACAGGGTTCCAGAATCCACCCATGTCATGTTCCCAGGCCTCAGGGTTCCAGAATCCACCCATGTCATGTTCCCAGGCCTCAGGGTTCCAGAATAAAACCTCAGTCATGTTCCCAGGCCTCAGGGTTCCAGAATCCACCCATGTCATGTTAACAGGACACAGGGTTCCAGAATCCACCCATGTCATGTTAACAGGACACAGGGTTCCAGAATCCACCCATGTCATGTTCCCAGGCCTCAGGGTTCCAGAATCCACCCATGTCATGTTAACAGGACACAGGGTTCCAGAATCCACCCATGTCATGTTCCCAGGCCTCAGGGTTCCAGAATCCACCCATGTCATGTTCCCAGGCCTCAGGGTTCCAGAATAAAACCTCAGTCATGTTCCCAGGCCTCAGGGTTCCAGAACCAAGGCTCAGTTATGTTCCCAGGCCACAGTATTCCACAATCTAAACAGATGTCATGTTCCCAGGCCTCAGGGTTCCAGAATCCACCCATGTCATGTTCCCAGGCCTTAGGGTTCCAGAATAATACCTCAGTCATGTTCCCAGGCCTCAGGGTTCCAGAATCCACCCATGTCATGTTAACAGGACACAGGGTTCCAGAATCCACCCATGTCATGTTCCCAGGCCTCAGCGTTCCAGAATCCACCCATGTCATGTTCCCAGGCCTCAGGGTTCCAGAATAAAACCTCAGTCATGTTCCCAGGCCTCAGGGTTCCAGAATCCACCCATGTCATGTTCCCAGGCCTCAGGGTTCCAGAATCCACCCATGTCATGTTAACAGGACACAGGGTTCCAGAATCCACCCATGTCATGTTAACAGGACACAGGGTTCCAGAATCCACCCATGTCATGTTCCCAGGCCTCAGGGTTCCAGAATTCACCCATGTCATGTTCCCAGGCCTCAGGGTTCCAGAATAAAACCTCAGTCATGTTCCCAGTCCACAGGGGTCCAGAATCAATCCTCAGTTATGTTCCTAGGCCACAGTATTCCACAATCTAAACAGATGTCATGTTCCCAGGCCTCAGGGTTCCAGAATCCACCCATGTCATGTTCCCAGGCCTCAGGGTTCCAGAATCCACCCATGTCATGTTAACAGGACACAGGGTTCCAGAATAAAACCTCAGTCATGTTCCCAGTCCACAGGGGTCCAGAACCAAGGCTCAGTTATGTTCCCAGGCCACAGTATTCCACAATCTAAACAGATGTCATGTTCCCAGGCCTCAGGGTTCCAGAATCCACCCATGTCATGTTCCCAGGCCTCAGGGTTCCAGAATCCACCCATGTCATGTTCCCAGGCCTCAGGGTTCCAGAATCCACCCATGTCATGTTCCCAGGCCTCAGGGTTCCAGAATAAAACCTCAGTCATGTTCCCAGGCCTCAGGGTTCCAGAACCAAGGCTCAGTTATGTTCCCAGGCCACAGTATTCCACAATCTAAACAGATGTCATGTTCCCAGGCCTCAGGGTTCCAGAATCCACCCATGTCATGTTCCCAGGCCTCAGGGTTCCAGAATCCACCCATGTCATGTTAACAGGACACAGGGTTCCAGAATCCACCCATGTCATGTTAACAGGACACAGGGTTCCAGAATCCACCCATGTCATGTTCCCAGGCCTCAGGGTTCCAGAATCCACCCATGTCATGTTCCCAGGCCTCAGGGTTCCAGAATAAAACCTCAGTCATGTTCCCAGTCCACAGGAGTCCAGAATCAATCCTCAGTTATGTTCCCAGGCCACAGTATTCCACAATCTAAACAGATGTCATGTTCCCAGGCCTCAGGGTTCCAGAATCCACCCATGTCATGTTCCCAGGCCTCAGGGTTCCAGAATCCACCCATGTCATGTTCCCAGGCCTCAGGGTTCCAGAATAAAACCTCAGTCATGTTCCCAGTCCACAGGGGTCCAGAACCAAGGCTCAGTTATGTTCCCAGGCCACAGGGGTCCAGAACCAAGGCTCAGTTATGTTCCCAGGCCACAGTATTCCACAATCTAAACAGATGTCATGTTCCCAGGCCTCAGGGTTCCAGAATCCACCCATGTCATGTTCCCAGGCCTCAGGGTTCCAGAATAAAACCTCAGTCATGTTCCCAGGCCTCAGGGGTCCAGAACCAAGGCTCAGTTATGTTCCCAGGCCACAGTATTCCACAATCTAAACAGATGTCATGTTCCCAGGCCTCAGGGTTCCAGAATCCACCCATGTCATGTTCCCAGGCCTCAGGGTTCCAGAATCCACCCATGTCATGTTAACAGGACACAGGGTTCCAGAATCCACCCATGTCATGTTAACAGGACACAGCGTTCCAGAATCCACCCATGTCATGTTCCCAGGCCTCAGGGTTCCAGAATCCACCCATGTCATGTTCCCAGGCCTCAGGGTTCCAGAATAAAACCTCAGTCATATTCCCAGGCCTCAGGGTTCCAGAATCCACCCATGTCATGTTAACAGGACACAGGGTTCCAGAATCCACCCATGTCATGTTCCCAGGCCTCAGGGTTCCAGAATAAAACCTCAGTCATGTTCCCAGGCCTCAGGGTTCCAGAACCAAGGCTCAGTTATGTTCCCAGGCCACAGTATTCCACAATCTAAACAGATGTCATGTTCCCAGGCCTCAGGGTTCCAGAATCCATCCATGTCATGTTCCCAGGCCTCAGGGTTCCAGAATAAAACCTCAGTCATGTTCCCAGGCCTCAGGGGTCCAGAACCAAGGCTCAGTTATGTTCCCAGGCCACAGGGGTCCAGAATCAATCCTCAGTTATGTTCCCAGGCCACAGTATTCCACAATCTAAACAGATGTCATGTTCCCAGGCCTCAGGGTTCCAGAATCCACCCATGTCATGTTCCCAGGCCTCAGGGTTCCAGAATCCACCCATGTCATGTTCCCAGGCCTCAGGGTTCCAGAATAAAACCTCAGTCATGTTCCCAGGCCTCAGGGTTCCAGAATCCACCCATGTCATGTTAACAGGACACAGGGTTCCAGAATCCACCCATGTCATGTTCCCAGGCCTCAGGGTTCCAGAATCCACCCATGTCATGTTCCCAGGCCTCAGGGTTCCAGAATAAAACCTCAGTCATGTTCCCAGGCCTCAGGGTTCCAGAATCCACCCATGTCATGTTAACAGGACACAGGGTTCCAGAATCCACCCATGTCATGTTAACAGGACACAGGGTTCCAGAATCCACCCATGTCATGTTAACAGGACACAGGGTTCCAGAACCAAGGCTCAGTTATGTTCCCAGGCCACAGGGGTCCAGAATCAATCCTCAGTTATGTTCCCAGGCCACAGTATTCCACAATCTAAACAGATGTCATGTTCCCAGGCCTCAGGGTTCCAGAATCCACCCATGTCATGTTCCCAGGCCTCAGGGTTCCAGAATCCACCCATGTCATGTTCCCAGGCCTCAGGGTTCCAGAATCCACCCATGTCATGTTCCCAGGCCTCAGGGTTCCAGAATAAAACCTCAGTCATGTTCCCAGGCCTCAGGGTTCCAGAATCCACCCATGTCATGTTAAGAGGACACAGGGTTCCAGAATCCACCCATGTCATGTTCCCAGGCCTCAGGGTTCCAGAATCCACCCATGTCATGTTCCCAGGCCTCAGGGTTCCAGAATAAAACCTCAGTCATGTTCCCAGGCCTC
The DNA here is from genome assembly GCF_965194825.1 of Balaenoptera physalus. Taxonomy (NCBI): domain Eukaryota; kingdom Metazoa; phylum Chordata; class Mammalia; order Artiodactyla; family Balaenopteridae; genus Balaenoptera; species Balaenoptera physalus. The sequence goes on from NW_028125547.1 coordinate 149,797, forward strand.
AGGGGTCCAGAACCAAGGCTCAGTTATGTTCCCAGGCCACAGTATTCCACAATCTAAACAGATGTCATGTTCCCAGGCCTCAGGGTTCCAGAATCCACCCATGTCATGTTCCCAGGCCTCAGGGTTCCAGAATCCACCCATGTCATGTTAACAGGACACAGGGTTCCAGAATCCACCCATGTCATGTTCCCAGGCCTCAGGGTTCCAGAATAAAACCTCAGTCATGTTCCCAGTCCACAGGGGTCCAGAACCAAGGCTCAGTTATGTTCCCAGGCCACAGGGGTCCATAACCAAGGCTCAGTTATGTTCCCAGGCCACAGTATTCCACAATCTAAACAGATGTCATGTTCCCAGGCCTCAGGGTTCCAGAATCCACCCATGTCATGTTCCCAGGCCTCAGGGTTCCAGAATCCACCCATGTCATGTTCCCAGGCCTCAGGGTTCCAGAATAAAACCTCAGTCATGTTCCCAGGCCTCAGGGGTCCAGAACCAAGGCTCAGTTATGTTCCCAGGCCACAGTATTCCACAATCTAAACAGATGTCATGTTCCCAGGCCTCAGGGTTCCAGAATCCACCCATGTCATGTTAACAGGACACAGGGTTCCAGAATCCACCCATGTCATGTTCCCAGGCCTCAGGGTTCCAGAATCCACCCATGTCATGTTCCCAGGCCTCAGGGTTCCAGAATAAAACCTCAGTCATGTTCCCAGGCCTCAGGGTTCCAGAATCCACCCATGTCATGTTAACAGGACACAGGGTTCCAGAATCCACCCATGTCATGTTAACAGGACACAGGGTTCCAGAATCCACCCATGTCATGTTCCCAGGCCTCAGGGTTCCAGAATCCACCCATGTCATGTTAACAGGACACAGGGTTCCAGAATCCACCCATGTCATGTTCCCAGGCCTCAGGGTTCCAGAATCCACCCATGTCATGTTCCCAGGCCTCAGGGTTCCAGAATAAAACCTCAGTCATGTTCCCAGGCCTCAGGGTTCCAGAACCAAGGCTCAGTTATGTTCCCAGGCCACAGTATTCCACAATCTAAACAGATGTCATGTTCCCAGGCCTCAGGGTTCCAGAATCCACCCATGTCATGTTCCCAGGCCTCAGGGTTCCAGAATAAAACCTCAGTCATGTTCCCAGGCCTCAGGGTTCCAGAATCCACCCATGTCATGTTAACAGGACACAGGGTTCCAGAATCCACCCATGTCATGTTCCCAGGCCTCAGGGTTCCAGAATCCACCCATGTCATGTTCCCAGGCCTCAGGGTTCCAGAATAAAACCTCAGTCATGTTCCCAGGCCTCAGGGTTCCAGAATCCACCCATGTCATGTTCCCAGGCCTCAGGGTTCCAGAATCCACCCATGTCATGTTAACAGGACACAGGGTTCCAGAATCCACCCATGTCATGTTAACAGGACACAGGGTTCCAGAATCCACCCATGTCATGTTCCCAGGCCTCAGGGTTCCAGAATAAAACCTCAGTCATGTTCCCAGTCCACAGGGGTCCAGAATCAATCCTCAGTTATGTTCCTAGGCCACAGTATTCCACAATCTAAACAGATGTCATGTTCCCAGGCCTCAGGGTTCCAGAATCCACCCATGTCATGTTCCCAGGCCTCAGGGTTCCAGAATCCACCCATGTCATGTTAACAGGACACAGCGTTCCAGAATAAAACCTCAGTCATGTTCCCAGTCCACAGGGGTCCAGAACCAAGGCTCAGTTATGTTCCCAGGCCACAGTATTCCACAATCTAAACAGATGTCATGTTCCCAGGCCTCAGGGTTCCAGAATCCACCCATGTCATGTTCCCAGGCCTCAGGGTTCCAGAATCCACCCATGTCATGTTCCCAGGCCTCAGGGTTCCAGAATCCACCCATGTCATGTTCCCAGGCCTCAGGGTTCCAGAATAAAACCTCAGTCATGTTCCCAGGCCTCAGGGTTCCAGAACCAAGGCTCAGTTATGTTCCCAGGCCACAGTATTCCACAATCTAAACAGATGTCATGTTCCCAGGCCTCAGGGTTCCAGAATCCACCCATGTCATGTTCCCAGGCCTCAGGGTTCCAGAATCCACCCATGTCATGTTAACAGGACACAGGGTTCCAGAATCCACCCATGTCATGTTAACAGGACACAGCGTTCCAGAATCCACCCATGTCATGTTCCCAGGCCTCAGGGTTCCAGAATAAAACCTCAGTCATGTTCCCAGGCCTCAGGGTTCCAGAACCAAGGCTCAGTTATGTTCCCAGGCCACAGTATTCCACAATCTAAACAGATGTCATGTTCCCAGGCCTCAGGGTTCCAGAATCCACCCATGTCATGTTCCCAGGCCTCAGGGTTCCAGAATAAAACCTCAGTCATGTTCCCAGGCCTCAGGGTTCCAGAACCAAGGCTCAGTTATGTTCCCAGGCCACAGGGGTCCAGAATCAATCCTCAGTTATGTTCCCAGGCCACAGTATTCCACAATCTAAACAGATGTCATATTCCCAGGCCTCAGGGTTCCAGAATCCACCCATGTCATGTTCCCAGGCCTCAGGGTTCCAGAATAAAACCTCAGTCATGTTCCCAGGCCTCAGGGGTCCAGAACCAAGGCTCAGTTATGTTCCCAGGCCACAGTATTCCACAATCTAAACAGATGTCATGTTCCCAGGCCTCAGGGTTCCAGAATCCACCCATGTCATGTTCCCAGGCCTCAGGGTTCCAGAATAAAACCTCAGTCATGTTCCCAGGCCTCAGGGTTCCAGAATCCACCCATGACATGTTCCCAGGCCTCAGGGTTCCAGAATCCACCCATGTCATGTTAACAGGACACAGGGTTCCAGAATCCACCCATGTCATGTTAACAGGACACAGGGTTCCAGAATCCACCCATGTCATGTTCCCAGGCCTCAGGGTTCCAGAATCCACCCATGTCATGTTCCCAGGCCTCAGGGTTCCAGAATAAAACCTCAGTCATGTTCCCAGTCCACAGGGGTCCAGAATCAATCCTCAGTTATGTTCCCAGGCCACAGTATTCCACAATCTAAACAGATGTCATGTTCCCAGGCCTCAGGGTTCCAGAATCCACCCATGTCATGTTAACAGGACACAGGGTTCCAGAATCCACCCATGTCATGTTCCCAGGCCTCAGGGTTCCAGAATCCACCCATGTCATGTTCCCAGGCCTCAGGGTTCCAGAATCCACCCATGTCATGTTAACAGGACACAGGGTTCCAGAATCCACCCATGTCATGTTAACAGGACACAGGGTTCCAGAATCCACCCATGTCATGTTCCCAGGCCTCAGGGTTCCAGAATAAAACCTCAGTCATGTTCCCAGTCCACAGGGGTCCAGAATCAATCCTCAGTTATGTTCCTAGGCCACAGTATTCCACAATCTAAACAGATGTCATGTTCCCAGGCCTCAGGGTTCCAGAATCCACCCATGTCATGTTCCCAGGCCTCAGGGTTCCAGAATCCACCCATGTCATGTTAACAGGACACAGCGTTCCAGAATAAAACCTCAGTCATGTTCCCAGTCCACAGGGGTCCAGAACCAAGGCTCAGTTATGTTCCCAGGCCACAGTATTCCACAATCTAAACAGATGTCATGTTCCCAGGCCTCAGGGTTCCAGAATCCACCCATGTCATGTTCCCAGGCCTCAGGGTTCCAGAATCCACCCATGTCATGTTCCCAGGCCTCAGGGTTCCAGAATCCACCCATGTCATGTTCCCAGGCCTCAGGGTTCCAGAATAAAACCTCAGTCATGTTCCCAGGCCTCAGGGTTCCAGAACCAAGGCTCAGTTATGTTCCCAGGCCACAGTATTCCACAATCTAAACAGATGTCATGTTCCCAGGCCTCAGGGTTCCAGAATCCACCCATGTCATGTTCCCAGGCCTCAGGGTTCCAGAATCCACCCATGTCATGTTAACAGGACACAGGGTTCCAGAATCCACCCATGTCATGTTAACAGGACACAGCGTTCCAGAATCCACCCATGTCATGTTCCCAGGCCTCAGGGTTCCAGAATAAAACCTCAGTCATGTTCCCAGGCCTCAGGGTTCCAGAACCAAGGCTCAGTTATGTTCCCAGGCCACAGTATTCCACAATCTAAACAGATGTCATGTTCCCAGGCCTCAGGGTTCCAGAATCCACCCATGTCATGTTCCCAGGCCTCAGGGATCCAGAATAAAACCTCAGTCATGTTCCCAGGCCTCAGGGTTCCAGAACCAAGGCTCAGTTATGTTCCCAGGCCACAGGGGTCCAGAATCAATCCTCAGTTATGTTCCCAGGCCACAGTATTCCACAATCTAACAGATGTCATATTCCCAGGCCTCAGGGTTCCAGAATCCACCCATGTCATGTTCCCAGGCCTCAGGGTTCCAGAATAAAACCTCAGTCATGTTCCCAGGCCTCAGGGGTCCAGAACCAAGGCTCAGTTATGTTCCCAGGCCACAGTATTCCACAATCTAAACAGATGTCATGTTCCCAGGCCTCAGGGTTCCAGAATCCACCCATGTCATGTTCCCAGGCCTCAGGGTTCCAGAATAAAACCTCAGTCATGTTCCCAGGCCTCAGGGTTCCAGAATCCACCCATGACATGTTCCCAGGCCTCAGGGTTCCAGAATCCACCCATGTCATGTTAACAGGACACAGGGTTCCAGAATCCACCCATGTCATGTTCCCAGGCCTCAGGGTTCCAGAATCCACCCATGTCATGTTCCCAGGCCTCAGGGTTCCAGAATAAAACCTCAGTCATGTTCCCAGTCCACAGGGGTCCAGAATCAATCCTCAGTTATGTTCCCAGGCCACAGTATTCCACAATCTAAACAGATGTCATGTTCCCAGGCCTCAGGGTTCCAGAATCCACCCATGTCATGTTAACAGGACACAGGGTTCCAGAATCCACCCATGTCATGTTCCCAGGCCTCAGGGTTCCAGAATCCACCCATGTCATGTTCCCAGGCCTCAGGGTTCCAGAATCCACCCATGTCATGTTCCCAGGCCTCAGGGTTCCAGAATCCACCCATGTCATGTTCCCAGGCCTCAGGGTTCCAGAATCCACCCATGTCATGTTAACAGGACACAGGGTTCCAGAATCCACCCATGTCATGTTCCCAGGCCTCAGGGTTCCAGAATCCACCCATGTCATGTTCCCAGGCCTCAGGGTTCCAGAATAAAACCTCAGTCATGTTCCCAGGCCTCAGGGTTCCAGAACCAAGGCTCAGTTATGTTCCCAGGCCACAGTATTCCACAATCTAAACAGATGTCATGTTCCCAGGCCTAGGGGTTCCAGAATCCACCCATGTCATGTTCCCAGGCCTCAGGGTTCCAGAATAAAACCTCAGTCATGTTCCCAGGCCTCAGGGGTCCAGAACCAAGGCTCAGTTATGTTCCCAGGCCACAGTATTCCACAATCTAAACAGATGTCATGTTCCCAGGCCTCAGGGTTCCAGAATCCACCCATGTCATGTTCCCAGGCCTCAGGGTTCCAGAATCCACCCATGTCATGTTCCCAGGCCTCAGGGTTCCAGAATAAAACCTCAGTCATGTTCCCAGTCCACAGGGGTCCAGAACCAAGGCTCAGTTATGTTCCCAGGACACAGGGGTCCAGAACCAAGGCTCAGTTATGTTCCCAGGCCACAGTATTCCACAATCTAAACAGATGTCATGTTCCCAGGCCTCAGGGTTCCAGAATCCACCCATGTCATGTTCCCAGGCCTCAGGGTTCCAGAATCCACCCATGTCATGTTAACAGGACACAGGGTTCCAGAATCCACCCATGTCATGTTAACAGGACACAGCGTTCCAGAATCCACCCATGTCATGTTCCCAGGCCTCAGGGTTCCAGAATCCACCCATGTCATGTTCCCAGGCCTCAGGGTTCCAGAATAAAACCTCAGTCATGTTCCCAGGCCTCAGGGTTCCAGAATCCACCCATGTCATGTTAACAGGACACAGGGTTCCAGAATCCACCCATGTCATGTTCCCAGGCCTCAGGGTTCCAGAATAAAACCTCAGTCATGTTCCCAGGCCTCAGGGTTCCAGAACCAAGGCTCAGTTATGTTCCCAGGCCACAGTATTCCACAATCTAAACAGATGTCATGTTCCCAGGCCTCAGGGTTCCAGAATCCACCCATGTCATGTTCCCAGGCCTCAGGGTTCCAGAATAAAACCTCAGTCATGTTCCCAGGCCTCAGGGGTCCAGAACCAAGGCTCAGTTATGTTCCCAGGCCACAGGGGTCCAGAACCAAGGCTCAGTTATGTTCCCAGGCCACAGTATTCCACAATCTAAACAGATGTCATGTTCCCAGGCCTCAGGGTTCCAGAATCCACCCATGTCATGTTCCCAGGCCTCAGGGTTCCAGAATCCACCCATGTCATGTTCCCAGGCCTCAGGGTTCCAAAATAAAACCTCAGTCATGTTCCCAGGCCTCAGGGTTCCAGAATCCACCCATGTCATGTTAACAGGACACAGGGTTCCAGAATCCACCCATGTTATGTTCCCAGGCCTCAGGGTTCCAGAATCCACCCATGTCATGTTCCCAGGCCTCAGGGTTCCAGAATAAAACCTCAGTCATGTTCCCAGGCCTCAGGGTTCCAGAATCCACCCATGTCATGTTAACAGGACACAGGGTTCCAGAATCCACCCATGTCATGTTAACAGGACACAGGGTTCCAGAATCCACCCATGTCATGTTAACAGGACACAGGGTTCCAGAACCAAGGCTCAGTTATGTTCCCAGGCCACAGGGGTCCAGAATCAATCCTCAGTTATGTTCCCAGGCCACAGTATTCCACAATCTAAACAGATGTCATGTTCCCAGGCCTCAGGGTTCCAGAATCCACCCATGTCATGTTAACAGGACACAGGGTTCCAGAATCCACCCATGTCATGTTCCCAGGCCTCAGGGTTCCAGAATCCACCCATGTCATGTTCCCAGGCCTCAGGGTTCCAGAATCCACCCATGTCATGTTAACAGGACACAGGGTTCCAGAATCCACCCATGTCATGTTAACAGGACACAGGGTTCCAGAATCCACCCATGTCATGTTCCCAGGCCTCAGGGTTCCAGAATAAAACCTCAGTCATGTTCCCAGTCCACAGGGGTCCAGAATCAATCCTCAGTTATGTTCCTAGGCCACAGTATTCCACAATCTAAACAGATGTCATGTTCCCAGGCCTCAGGGTTCCAGAATCCACCCATGTCATGTTCCCAGGCCTCAGGGTTCCAGAATCCACCCATGTCATGTTAACAGGACACAGCGTTCCAGAATAAAACCTCAGTCATGTTCCCAGTCCACAGGGGTCCAGAACCAAGGCTCAGTTATGTTCCCAGGCCACAGTATTCCACAATCTAAACAGATGTCATGTTCCCAGGCCTCAGGGTTCCAGAATCCACCCATGTCATGTTCCCAGGCCTCAGGGTTCCAGAATCCACCCATGTCATGTTCCCAGGCCTCAGGGTTCCAGAATCCACCCATGTCATGTTCCCAGGCCTCAGGGTTCCAGAATAAAACCTCAGTCATGTTCCCAGGCCTCAGGGTTCCAGAACCAAGGCTCAGTTATGTTCCCAGGCCACAGTATTCCACAATCTAAACAGATGTCATGTTCCCAGGCCTCAGGGTTCCAGAATCCACCCATGTCATGTTCCCAGGCCTCAGGGTTCCAGAATCCACCCATGTCATGTTAACAGGACACAGGGTTCCAGAATCCACCCATGTCATGTTAACAGGACACAGCGTTCCAGAATCCACCCATGTCATGTTCCCAGGCCTCAGGGTTCCAGAATAAAACCTCAGTCATGTTCCCAGGCCTCAGGGTTCCAGAACCAAGGCTCAGTTATGTTCCCAGGCCACAGTATTCCACAATCTAAACAGATGTCATGTTCCCAGGCCTCAGGGTTCCAGAATCCACCCATGTCATGTTCCCAGGCCTCAGGGTTCCAGAATAAAACCTCAGTCATGTTCCCAGGCCTCAGGGTTCCAGAACCAAGGCTCAGTTATGTTCCCAGGCCACAGGGGTCCAGAATCAATCCTCAGTTATGTTCCCAGGCCACAGTATTCCACAATCTAAACAGATGTCATGTTCCCAGGCCTCAGGGTTCCAGAATCCACCCATGTCATGTTCCCAGGCCTCAGGGTTCCAGAATAAAACCTCAGTCATGTTCCCAGGCCTCAGGGGTCCAGAACCAAGGCTCAGTTATGTTCCCAGGCCACAGTATTCCACAATCTAAACAGATGTCATGTTCCCAGGCCTCAGGGTTCCAGAATCCACCCATGTCATGTTCCCAGGCCTCAGGGTTCCAGAATAAAACCTCAGTCATGTTCCCAGGCCTCAGGGTTCCAGAATCCACCCATGACATGTTCCCAGGCCTCAGGGTTCCAGAATCCACCCATGTCATGTTAACAGGACACAGGGTTCCAGAATCCACCCATGTCATGTTAACAGGACACAGGGTTCCAGAATCCACCCATGTCATGTTCCCAGGCCTCAGGGTTCCAGAATCCACCCATGTCATGTTCCCAGGCCTCAGGGTTCCAGAATAAAACCTCAGTCATGTTCCCAGTCCACAGGGGTCCAGAATCAATCCTCAGTTATGTTCCCAGGCCACAGTATTCCACAATCTAAACAGATGTCATGTTCCCAGGCCTCAGGGTTCCAGAATCCACCCATGTCATGTTAACAGGACACAGGGTTCCAGAATCCACCCATGTCATGTTCCCAGGCCTCAGGGTTCCAGAATCCACCCATGTCATGTTCCCAGGCCTCAAGGTTCCAGAATCCACCCATGTCATGTTCCCAGGCCTCAGGGTTCCAGAATCCACCCATGTCATGTTCCCAGGCCTCAGGGTTCCAGAATCCACCCATGTCATGTTAACAGGACACAGGGTTCCAGAATCCACCCATGTCATGTTCCCAGGCCTCAGGGTTCCAGAATCCACCCATGTCATGTTCCCAGGCCTCAGGGTTCCAGAATAAAACCTCAGTCATGTTCCCAGGCCTCAGGGTTCCAGAACCAAGGCTCAGTTATGTTCCCAGGCCACAGTATTCCACAATCTAAACAGATGTCATGTTCCCAGGCCTAGGGGTTCCAGAATCCACCCATGTCATGTTCCCAGGCCTCAGGGTTCCAGAATAAAACCTCAGTCATGTTCCCAGGCCTCAGGGGTCCAGAACCAAGGCTCAGTTATGTTCCCAGGCCACAGTATTCCACAATCTAAACAGATGTCATGTTCCCAGGCCTCAGGGTTCCAGAATCCACCCATGTCATGTTCCCAGGCCTCAGGGTTCCAGAATCCACCCATGTCATGTTCCCAGGCCTCAGGGTTCCAGAATAAAACCTCAGTCATGTTCCCAGTCCACAGGGGTCCAGAACCAAGGCTCAGTTATGTTCCCAGGCCACAGGGGTCCAGAACCAAGGCTCAGTTATGTTCCCAGGCCACAGTATTCCACAATCTAAACAGATGTCATGTTCCCAGGCCTCAGGGTTCCAGAATCCACCCATGTCATGTTCCCAGGCCTCAGGGTTCCAGAATCCACCCATGTCATGTTAACAGGACACAGGGTTCCAGAATCCACCCATGTCATGTTAACAGGACACAGCGTTCCAGAATCCACCCATGTCATGTTCCCAGGCCTCAGGGTTCCAGAATCCACCCATGTCATGTTCCCAGGCCTCAGGGTTCCAGAATAAAACCTCAGTCATGTTCCCAGGCCTCAGGGTTCCAGAATCCACCCATGTCATGTTAACAGGACACAGGGTTCCAGAATCCACCCATGTCATGTTCCCAGGCCTCAGGGTTCCAGAATAAAACCTCAGTCATGTTCCCAGGCCTCAGGGTTCCAGAACCAAGGCTCAGTTATGTTCCCAGGCCACAGTATTCCACAATCTAAACAGATGTCATGTTCCCAGGCCTCAGGGTTCCAGAATCCACCCATGTCATGTTCCCAGGCCTCAGGGTTCCAGAATAAAACCTCAGTCATGTTGCCAGGCCTCAGGGGTCCAGAACCAAGGCTCAGTTATGTTCCCAGGCCACAGGGGTCCAGAACCAAGGCTCAGTTATGTTCCCAGGCCACAGTATTCCACAATCTAAACAGATGTCATGTTCCCAGGCCTCAGGGTTCCAGAATCCACCCATGTCATGTTCCCAGGCCTCAGGGTTCCAGAATCCACCCATGTCATGTTCCCAGGCCTCAGGGTTCCAGAATAAAACCTCAGTCATGTTCCCAGGCCTCAGGGTTCCAGAATCCACCCATGTCATGTTAACAGGACACAGGGTTCCAGAATCCACCCATGTTATGTTCCCAGGCCTCAGGGTTCCAGAATCCACCCATGTCATGTTCCCAGGCCTCAGGGTTCCAGAATAAAACCTCAGTCATGTTCCCAGGCCTCAGGGTTCCAGAATCCACCCATGTCATGTTAACAGGACACAGGGTTCCAGAATCCACCCATGTCATGTTAACAGGACACAGGGTTCCAGAATCCACCCATGTCATGTTAACAGGACACAGGGTTCCAGAACCAAGGCTCAGTTATGTTCCCAGGCCACAGGGGTCCAGAATCAATCCTCAGTTATGTTCCCAGGCCACAGTATTCCACAATCTAAACAGATGTCATGTTCCCAGGCCTCAGGGTTCCAGAATCCACCCATGTCATGTTCCCAGGCCTCAGGGTTCCAGAATCCACCCATGTCATGTTCCCAGGCCTCAGGGTTCCAGAATCCACCCATGTCATGTTCCCAGGCCTCAGGGTTCCAGAATAAAACCTCAGTCATGTTCCCAGGCCTCAGGGTTCCAGAATCCACCCATGTCATGTTAAGAGGACACAGGGTTCCAGAATCCACCCATGTCATGTTCCCAGGCCTCAGGGTTCCAGAATCCACCCATGTCATGTTCCCAGGCCTCAGGGTTCCAGAATAAAACCTCAGTCATGTTCCCAGGCCTCAGGGGTCCAGAACCAAGGCTCAGTTATGTTCCCAGGCCACAGTATTCCACAATCTAAACAGATGTCATGTTCCCAGGCCTCAGGGTTCCAGAATCCACCCATGTCATGTTCCCAGGCCTCAGGGTTCCAGAATCCACCCATGTCATGTTAACAGGACACAGGGTTCCAGAATCCACCCATGTCATGTTCCCAGGCCTCAGGGTTCCAGAATAAAACCTCAGTCATGTTCCCAGTCCACAGGGGTCCAGAACCAAGGCTCAGTTATGTTCCCAGGCCACAGGGGTCCATAACCAAGGCTCAGTTATGTTCCCAGGCCACAGTATTCCACAATCTAAACAGATGTCATGTTCCCAGGCCTCAGGGTTCCAGAATCCACCCATGTCATGTTCCCAGGCCTCAGGGTTCCAGAATCCACCCATGTCATGTTCCCAGGCCTCAGGGTTCCAGAATAAAACCTCAGTCATGTTCCCAGGCCTCAGGGGTCCAGAACCAAGGCTCAGTTATGTTCCCAGGCCACAGTATTCCACAATCTAAACAGATGTCATGTTCCCAGGCCTCAGGGTTCCAGAATCCACCCATGTCATGTTAACAGGACACAGGGTTCCAGAATCCACCCATGTCATGTTCCCAGGCCTCAGGGTTCCAGAATCCACCCATGTCATGTTCCCAGGCCTCAGGGTTCCAGAATAAAACCTCAGTCATGTTCCCAGGCCTCAGGGTTCCAGAATCCACCCATGTCATGTTAACAGGACACAGGGTTCCAGAATCCACCCATGTCATGTTAACAGGACACAGGGTTCCAGAATCCACCCATGTCATGTTCCCAGGCCTCAGGGTTCCAGAATCCACCCATGTCATGTTAACAGGACACAGGGTTCCAGAATCCACCCATGTCATGTTCCCAGGCCTCAGGGTTCCAGAATCCACCCATGTCATGTTCCCAGGCCTCAGGGTTCCAGAATAAAACCTCAGTCATGTTCCCAGGCCTCAGGGTTCCAGAACCAAGGCTCAGTTATGTTCCCAGGCCACAGTATTCCACAATCTAAACAGATGTCATGTTCCCAGGCCTCAGGGTTCCAGAATCCACCCATGTCATGTTCCCAGGCCTCAGGGTTCCAGAATAAAACCTCAGTCATGTTCCCAGGCCTCAGGGTTCCAGAATCCACCCATGTCATGTTAACAGGACACAGGGTTCCAGAATCCACCCATGTCATGTTCCCAGGCCTCAGGGTTCCAGAATCCACCCATGTCATGTTCCCAGGCCTCAGGGTTCCAGAATAAAACCTCAGTCATGTTCCCAGGCCTCAGGGTTCCAGAATCCACCCATGTCATGTTCCCAGGCCTCAGGGTTCCAGAATCCACCCATGTCATGTTAACAGGACACAGGGTTCCAGAATCCACCCATGTCATGTTAACAGGACACAGGGTTCCAGAATCCACCCATGTCATGTTCCCAGGCCTCAGGGTTCCAGAATAAAACCTCAGTCATGTTCCCAGTCCACAGGGGTCCAGAATCAATCCTCAGTTATGTTCCTAGGCCACAGTATTCCACAATCTAAACAGATGTCATGTTCCCAGGCCTCAGGGTTCCAGAATCCACCCATGTCATGTTCCCAGGCCTCAGGGTTCCAGAATCCACCCATGTCATGTTAACAGGACACAGCGTTCCAGAATAAAACCTCAGTCATGTTCCCAGTCCACAGGGGTCCAGAACCAAGGCTCAGTTATGTTCCCAGGCCACAGTATTCCACAATCTAAACAGATGTCACGTTCCCAGGCCTCAGGGTTCCAGAATCCACCCATGTCATGTTCCCAGGCCTCAGGGTTCCAGAATCCACCCATGTCATGTTCCCAGGCCTCAGGGTTCCAGAATCCACCCATGTCATGTTCCCAGGCCTCAGGGTTCCAGAATAAAACCTCAGTCATGTTCCCAGGCCTCAGGGTTCCAGAACCAAGGCTCAGTTATGTTCCCAGGCCACAGTATTCCACAATCTAAACAGATGTCATGTTCCCAGGCCTCAGGGTTCCAGAATCCACCCATGTCATGTTCCCAGGCCTCAGGGTTCCAGAATCCACCCATGTCATGTTAACAGGACACAGGGTTCCAGAATCCACCCATGTCATGTTAACAGGACACAGCGTTCCAGAATCCACCCATGTCATGTTCCCAGGCCTCAGGGTTCCAGAATAAAACCTCAGTCATGTTCCCAGGCCTCAGGGTTCCAGAACCAAGGCTCAGTTATGTTCCCAGGCCACAGTATTCCACAATCTAAACAGATGTCATGTTCCCAGGCCTCAGGGTTCCAGAATCCACCCATGTCATGTTCCCAGGCCTCAGGGTTCCAGAATCCACCCATGTCATGTTCCCAGGCCTCAGGGTTCCAGAATCCACCCATGTCATGTTAACAGGACACAGCGTTCCAGAATAAAACCTCAGTCATGTTCCCAGTCCACAGGGGTCCAGAACCAAGGCTCAGTTATGTTCCCAGGCCACAGTATTCCACAATCTAAACAGATGTCACGTTCCCAGGCCTCAGGGTTCCAGAATCCACCCATGTCATGTTCCCAGGCCTCAGGGTTCCAGAATCCACCCATGTCATGTTCCCAGGCCTCAGGGTTCCAGAATCCACCCATGTCATGTTCCCAGGCCTCAGGGTTCCAGAATAAAACCTCAGTCATGTTCCCAGGCCTCAGGGTTCCAGAACCAAGGCTCAGTTATGTTCCCAGGCCACAGTATTCCACAATCTAAACAGATGTCATGTTCCCAGGCCTCAGGGTTCCAGAATCCACCCATGTCATGTTCCCAGGCCTCAGGGTTCCAGAATCCACCCATGTCATGTTAACAGGACACAGGGTTCCAGAATCCACCCATGTCATGTTAACAGGACACAGCGTTCCAGAATCCACCCATGTCATGTTCCCAGGCCTCAGGGTTCCAGAATAAAACCTCAGTCATGTTCCCAGGCCTCAGGGTTCCAGAACCAAGGCTCAGTTATGTTCCCAGGCCACAGTATTCCACAATCTAAACAGATGTCATGTTCCCAGGCCTCAGGGTTCCAGAATCCACCCATGTCATGTTCCCAGGCCTCAGGGTTCCAGAATAAAACCTCAGTCATGTTCCCAGGCCTCAGGGTTCCAGAACCAAGGCTCAGTTATGTTCCCAGGCCACAGGGGTCCAGAATCAATCCTCAGTTATGTTCCCAGGCCACAGTATTCCACAATCTAAACAGATGTCATATTCCCAGGCCTCAGGGTTCCAGAATCCACCCATGTCATGTTCCCAGGCCTCAGGGTTCCAGAATAAAACCTCAGTCATGTTCCCAGGCCTCAGGGGTTCAGAACCAAGGCTCAGTTATGTTCCCAGGCCACAGTATTCCACAATCTAAACAGATGTCATGTTCCCAGGCCTCAGGGTTCCAGAATCCACCCATGTCATGTTCCCAGGCCTCAGGGTTCCAGAATAAAACCTCAGTCATGTTCCCAGGCCTCAGGGTTCCAGAATCCACCCATGACATGTTCCCAGGCCTCAGGGTTCCAGAATCCACCCATGTCATGTTAACAGGACACAGGGTTCCAGAATCCACCCATGTCATGTTAACAGGACACAGGGTTCCAGAATCCACCCATGTCATGTTCCCAGGCCTCAGGGTTCCAGAATCCACCCATGTCATGTTCCCAGGCCTCAGGGTTCCAGAATAAAACCTCAGTCATGTTCCCAGTCCACAGGGGTCCAGAATCAATCCTCAGTTATGTTCCCAGGCCACAGTATTCCACAATCTAAACAGATGTCATGTTCCCAGGCCTCAGGGTTCCAGAATCCACCCATGTCATGTTAACAGGACACAGGGTTCCAGAATCCACCCATGTCATGTTCCCAGGCCTCAGGGTTCCAGAATCCACCCATGTCATGTTCCCAGGCCTCAGGGTTCCAGAATCCACCCATGTCATGTTCCCAGGCCTCAGGGTTCCAGAATCCACCCATGTCATGTTCCCAGGCCTCAGGGTTCCAGAATCCACCCATGTCATGTTAACAGGACACAGGGTTCCAGAATCCACCCATGTCATGTTCCCAGGCCTCAGGGTTCCAGAATCCACCCATGTCATGTTCCCAGGCCTCAGGGTTCCAGAATAAAACCTCAGTCATGTTCCCAGGCCTCAGGGGTCCAGAACCAAGGCTCAGTTATGTTCCCAGGCCACAGTATTCCACAATCTAAACAGATGTCATGTTCCCAGGCCTCAGGGTTCCAGAATCCACCCATGTCATGTTCCCAGGCCTCAGGGTTCCAGAATCCACCCATGTCATGTTCCCAGGCCTCAGGGTTCCAGAATAAAACCTCAGTCATGTTCCCAGTCCACAGGGGTCCAGAACCAAGGCTCAGTTATGTTCCCAGGCCACAGGGGTCCAGAACCAAGGCTCAGTTATGTTCCCAGGCCACAGTATTCCACAATCTAAACAGATGTCATGTTCCCAGGCCTCAGGGTTCCAGAATCCACCCATGTCATGTTCCCAGGCCTCAGGGTTCCAGAATCCACCCATGTCATGTTAACAGGACACAGGGTTCCAGAATCCACCCATGTCATGTTAACAGGACACAGCGTTCCAGAATCCACCCATGTCATGTTCCCAGGCCTCAGGGTTCCAGAATCCACCCATGTCATGTTCCCAGGCCTCAGGGTTCCAGAATAAAACCTCAGTCATGTTCCCAGGCCTCAGGGTTCCAGAATCCACCCATGTCATGTTAACAGGACACAGGGTTCCAGAATCCACCCATGTCATGTTCCCAGGCCTCAGGGTTCCAGAATAAAACCTCAGTCATGTTCCCAGGCCTCAGGGTTCCAGAACCAAGGCTCAGTTATGTTCCCAGGCCACAGTATTCCACAATCTAAACAGATGTCATGTTCCCAGGCCTCAGGGTTCCAGAATCCACCCATGTCATGTTCCCAGGCCTCAGGGTTCCAGAATAAAACCTCAGTCATGTTCCCAGGCCTCAGGGTTCCAGAATCCACCCATGACATGTTCCCAGGCCTCAGGGTTCCAGAATCCACCCATGTCATGTTAACAGGACACAGGGTTCCAGAATCCACCCATGTCATGTTAACAGGACACAGGGTTCCAGAATCCACCCATGTCATGTTCCCAGGCCTCAGGGTTCCAGAATCCACCCATGTCATGTTCCCAGGCCTCAGGGTTCCAGAATAAAACCTCAGTCATGTTCCCAGTCCACAGGGGTCCAGAATCAATCCTCAGTTATGTTCCCAGGCCACAGTATTCCACAATCTAAACAGATGTCATGTTCCCAGGCCTCAGGGTTCCAGAATCCACCCATGTCATGTTAACAGGACACAGGGTTCCAGAATCCACCCATGTCATGTTCCCAGGCCTCAGGGTTCCAGAATCCACCCATGTCATGTTCCCAGGCCTCAGGGTTCCAGAATCCACCCATGTCATGTTCCCAGGCCTCAGGGTTCCAGAATCCACCCATGTCATGTTCCCAGGCCTCAGGGTTCCAGAATCCACCCATGTCATGTTAACAGGACACAGGGTTCCAGAATCCACCCATGTCATGTTCCCAGGCCTCAGGGTTCCAGAATCCACCCATGTCATGTTCCCAGGCCTCAGGGTTCCAGAATAAAACCTCAGTCATGTTCCCAGGCCTCAGGGGTCCAGAACCAAGGCTCAGTTATGTTCCCAGGCCACAGTATTCCACAATCTAAACAGATGTCATGTTCCCAGGCCTCAGGGTTCCAGAATCCACCCATGTCATGTTCCCAGGCCTCAGGGTTCCAGAATAAAACCTCAGTCATGTTCCCAGGCCTCAGGGTTCCAGAATCCACCCATGTCATGTTCCCAGGCCTCAGGGTTCCAGAATCCACCCATGTCATGTTAACAGGACACAGGGTTCCAGAATCCACCCATGTCATGTTAACAGGACACAGCGTTCCAGAATCCACCCATGTCATGTTCCCAGGCCTCAGGGTTCCAGAATCCACCCATGTCATGTTCCCAGGCCTCAGGGTTCCAGAATAAAACCTCAGTCATGTTCCCAGGCCTCAGGGTTCCAGAATCCACCCATGTCATGTTAACAGGACACAGGGTTCCAGAATCCACCCATGTCATGTTCCCAGGCCTCAGGGTTCCAGAATAAAACCTCAGTCATGTTCCCAGGCCTCAGGGTTCCAGAACCAAGGCTCAGTTATGTTCCCAGGCCACAGTATTCCACAATCTAAACAGATGTCATGTTCCCAGGCCTCAGGGTTCCAGAATCCACCCATGTCATGTTCCCAGGCCTCAGGGTTCCAGAATAAAACCTCAGTCATGTTCCCAGGCCTCAGGGTTCCAGAATCCACCCATGACATGTTCCCAGGCCTCAGGGTTCCAGAATCCACCCATGTCATGTTAACAGGACACAGGGTTCCAGAATCCACCCATGTCATGTTAACAGGACACAGGGTTCCAGAATCCACCCATGTCATGTTCCCAGGCCTCAGGGTTCCAGAATCCACCCATGTCATGTTCCCAGGCCTCAGGGTTCCAGAATAAAACCTCAGTCATGTTCCCAGTCCACAGGGGTCCAGAATCAATCCTCAGTTATGTTCCCAGGCCACAGTATTCCACAATCTAAACAGATGTCATGTTCCCAGGCCTCAGGGTTCCAGAATCCACCCATGTCATGTTAACAGGACACAGGGTTCCAGAATCCACCCATGTCATGTTCCCAGGCCTCAGGGTTCCAGAATCCACCCATGTCATGTTCCCAGGCCTCAGGGTTCCAGAATCCACCCATGTCATGTTCCCAGGCCTCAGGGTTCCAGAATCCACCCATGTCATGTTCCCAGGCCTCAGGGTTCCAGAATCCACCCATGTCATGTTAACAGGACACAGGGTTCCAGAATCCACCCATGTCATGTTCCCAGGCCTCAGGGTTCCAGAATCCACCCATGTCATGTTCCCAGGCCTCAGGGTTCCAGAATAAAACCTCAGTCATGTTCCCAGGCCTCAGGGGTCCAGAACCAAGGCTCAGTTATGTTCCCAGGCCACAGTATTCCACAATCTAAACAGATGTCATGTTCCCAGGCCTCAGGGTTCCAGAATCCACCCATGTCATGTTCCCAGGCCTCAGGGTTCCAGAATCCACCCATGTCATGTTCCCAGGCCTCAGGGTTCCAGAATAAAACCTCAGTCATGTTCCCAGTCCACAGGGGTCCAGAACCAAGGCTCAGTTATGTTCCCAGGCCACAGGGGTCCAGAACCAAGGCTCAGTTATGTTCCCAGGCCACAGTATTCCACAATCTAAACAGATGTCATGTTCCCAGGCCTCAGGGTTCCAGAATCCACCCATGTCATGTTCCCAGGCCTCAGGGTTCCAGAATCCACCCATGTCATGTTAACAGGACACAGGGTTCCAGAATCCACCCATGTCATGTTAACAGGACACAGCGTTCCAGAATCCACCCATGTCATGTTCCCAGGCCTCAGGGTTCCAGAATCCACCCATGTCATGTTCCCAGGCCTCAGGGTTCCAGAATAAAACCTCAGTCATGTTCCCAGGCCTCAGGGTTCCAGAATCCACCCATGTCATGTTAACAGGACACAGGGTTCCAGAATCCACCCATGTCATGTTCCCAGGCCTCAGGGTTCCAGAATAAAACCTCAGTCATGTTCCCAGGCCTCAGGGTTCCAGAACCAAGGCTCAGTTATGTTCCCAGGCCACAGTATTCCACAATCTAAACAGATGTCATGTTCCCAGGCCTCAGGGTTCCAGAATCCACCCATGTCATGTTCCCAGGCCTCAGGGTTCCAGAATAAAACCTCAGTCATGTTCCCAGGCCTCAGGGGTCCAGAACCAAGGCTCAGTTATGTTCCCAGGCCACAGGGGTCCAGAACCAAGGCTCAGTTATGTTCCCAGGCCACAGTATTCCACAATCTAAACAGATGTCATGTTCCCAGGCCTCAGGGTTCCAGAATCCACCCATGTCATGTTCCCAGGCCTCAGGGTTCCAGAATCCACCCATGTCATGTTCCCAGGCCTCAGGGTTCCAGAATAAAACCTCAGTCATGTTCCCAGGCCTCAGGGTTCCAGAATCCACCCATGTCATGTTAACAGGACACAGGGTTCCAGAATCCACCCATGTTATGTTCCCAGGCCTCAGGGTTCCAGAATCCACCCATGTCATGTTCCCAGGCCTCAGGGTTCCAGAATAAAACCTCAGTCATGTTCCCAGGCCTCAGGGTTCCAGAATCCACCCATGTCATGTTAACAGGACACAGGGTTCCAGAATCCACCCATGTCATGTTAACAGGACACAGGGTTCCAGAATCCACCCATGTCATGTTCCCAGGCCTCAGGGTTCCAGAATCCACCCATGTCATGTTAACAGGACACAGGGTTCCAGAATCCACCCATGTCATGTTCCCAGGCCTCAGGGTTCCAGAATCCACCCATGTCATGTTCCCAGGCCTCAGGGTTCCAGAATAAAACCTCAGTCATGTTCCCAGGCCTCAGGGTTCCAGAACCAAGGCTCAGTTATGTTCCCAAGCCACAGTATTCCACAATCTAAACAGATGTCATGTTCCCAGGCCTCAGGGTTCCAGAATCCACCCATGTCATGTTCCCAGGCCTCAGGGTTCCAGAATAAAACCTCAGTCATGTTCCCAGTCCACAGGGGTCCAGAATCCACCCATGTCATGTTAACAGGACACAGGGTTCCAGAATCCACCCATGTCATGTTCCCAGGCCTCAGGGTTCCAGAATCCACCCATGTCATGTTCCCAGGCCTCAGGGTTCCAGAATCCACCCATGTCATGTTCCCAGGCCTCAGGGTTCCAGAATCCACCCATGTCATGTTCCCAGGCCTCAGGGTTCCAGAATCCACCCATGTCATGTTAACAGGACACAGGGTTCCAGAATCCACCCATGTCATGTTCCCAGGCCTCAGGGTTCCAGAATCCACCCATGTCATGTTCCCAGGCCTCAGGGTTCCAAAATAAAACCTCAGTCATGTTCCCAGGCCTCAGGGTTCCAGAATCCACCCATGTCATGTTAACAGGACACAGGGTTCCAGAATCCACCCATGTCATGTTCCCAGGCCTCAGGGTTCCAGAATCCACCCATGTCATGTTAACAGGACACAGGGTTCCAGAATCCACCCATGTCATGTTCCCAGGCCTCAGGGTTCCAGAATAAAACCTCAGTCATGTTCCCAGGCCTCAGGGGTCCAGAACCAAGGCTCAGTTATGTTCCCAGGCCACAGGGGTCCAGAACCAAGGCTCAGTTATGTTCCCAGGCCACAGTATTCCACAATCTAAACAGATGTCATGTTCCCAGGCCTCAGGGTTCCAGAATCCACCCATGTCATGTTCCCAGGCCTCAGGGTTCCAGAATCCACCCATGTCATGTTCCCAGGCCTCAGGGTTCCAGAATAAAACCTCAGTCATGTTCCCAGGCCTCAGGGTTCCAGAATCCACCCATGTCATGTTAACAGGACACAGGGTTCCAGAATCCACCCATGTTATGTTCCCAGGCCTCAGGGTTCCAGAATCCACCCATGTCATGTTCCCAGGCCTCAGGGTTCCAGAATAAAACCTCAGTCATGTTCCCAGGCCTCAGGGTTCCAGAATCCACCCATGTCATGTTAACAGGACACAGGGTTCCAGAATCCACCCATGTCATGTTAACAGGACACAGGGTTCCAGAATCCACCCATGTCATGTTCCCAGGCCTCAGGGTTCCAGAATCCACCCATGTCATGTTAACAGGACACAGGGTTCCAGAATCCACCCATGTCATGTTCCCAGGCCTCAGGGTTCCAGAATCCACCCATGTCATGTTCCCAGGCCTCAGGGTTCCAGAATAAAACCTCAGTCATGTTCCCAGGCCTCAGGGTTCCAGAACCAAGGCTCAGTTATGTTCCCAAGCCACAGTATTCCACAATCTAAACAGATGTCATGTTCCCAGGCCTCAGGGTTCCAGAATCCACCCATGTCATGTTCCCAGGCCTCAGGGTTCCAGAATAAAACCTCAGTCATGTTCCCAGTCCACAGGGGTCCAGAATCCACCCATGTCATGTTAACAGGACACAGGGTTCCAGAATCCACCCATGTCATGTTCCCAGGCCTCAGGGTTCCAGAATCCACCCATGTCATGTTCCCAGGCCTCAGGGTTCCAGAATCCACCCATGTCATGTTCCCAGGCCTCAGGGTTCCAGAATCCACCCATGTCATGTTCCCAGGCCTCAGGGTTCCAGAATCCACCCATGTCATGTTAACAGGACACAGGGTTCCAGAATCCACCCATGTCATGTTCCCAGGCCTCAGGGTTCCAGAATCCACCCATGTCATGTTCCCAGGCCTCAGGGTTCCAAAATAAAACCTCAGTCATGTTCCCAGGCCTCAGGGTTCCAGAATCCACCCATGTCATGTTAACAGGACACAGGGTTCCAGAATCCACCCATGTCATGTTCCCAGGCCTCAGGGTTCCAGAATCCACCCATGTCATGTTAACAGGACACAGGGTTCCAGAATCCACCCATGTCATGTTCCCAGGCCTCAGGGTTCCAGAATAAAACCTCAGTCATGTTCCCAGGCCTCAGGGTTCCAGAATCCACCCATGTCATGTTAACAGGACACAGGGTTCCAGAATCCACCCATGTCATGTTCCCAAGCCTCAGGGTTCCAGAATCCACCCATGTCATGTTCCCAGGCCTCAGGGTTCCAGAATAAAACCTCAGTCATGTTCCCAGGCCTCAGGGTTCCAGAACCAAGGCTCAGTTATGTTCCCAGGCCACAGTATTCTACAATCTAAACAGATGTCATGTTCCCAGGCCTCAGGGTTCCAGAATCCACCCATGTCATGTTCCCAGGCCTCAGGGTTCCAGAATAAAACCTCAGTCATGTTCCCAGGCCTCAGGGTTCCAGAATCCACCCATGTCATATTAACAGGACACAGGGTTCCAGAATCCACCCATGTCATGTTCCCAGGCCTCAGGGTTCCAGAATCCACCCATGTCATGTTCCCAGGCCTCAGGGTTCCAGAATAAAACCTCAGTCATGTTCCCAGGCCTCAGGGTTCCAGAATCCACCCATGTCATGTTCCCAGGCCTCAGGGTTCCAGAATCCACCCATGTCATGTTAACAGGACACAGGGTTCCAGAATCCACCCATGTCATGTTCCCAGGCCTCAGGGTTCCAGAATCCACCCATGTCATGTTTACAGGCCTCAGGGTTCCAGAATCCACCCATGTCATGTTCCCAGGCCTCAGGGTTCCAGAATCCACCCATGTCATGTTCCCAGGCCTCAGGGTTCCAGAATCCACCCATGTCATGTTCCCAGGCCTCAGGGTTCCAGAATAAAACCTCAGTCATGTTCCCAGTCCACAGGGGTCCAGAACCAAGGCTCAGTTATGTTCCCAGGCCACAGGGGTCCAGAATCAATCCTCACTTATGTTCCCAG
This sequence comes from Balaenoptera physalus, assembly GCF_965194825.1. Classification (NCBI taxonomy): domain Eukaryota; kingdom Metazoa; phylum Chordata; class Mammalia; order Artiodactyla; family Balaenopteridae; genus Balaenoptera; species Balaenoptera physalus. The sequence continues at coordinate 172,179 of NW_028125547.1, forward strand.
GCCACAGTATTCCACAATCTAAACAGATGTCATGTTCCCAGGCCTCAGGGTTCCAGAATCCACCCATGTCATGTTCCCAGGCCTCAGGGTTCCAGAATAAAACCTCAGTCATGTTCCCAGGCCTCAGGGTTCCAGAACCAAGGCTCAGTTATGTTCCCAGGCCACAGTATTCCACAATCTAAACAGATGTCATGTTCCCAGGCCTCAGGGTTCCAGAATCCACCCATGTCATGTTCCCAGGCCTCAGGGTTCCAGAATCCACCCATGTCATGTTAACAGGACACAGGGTTCCAGAATCCACCCATGTCATGTTAACAGGACACAGGGTTCCAGAATCCACCCATGTCATGTTCCCAGGCCTCAGGGTTCCAGAATCAACCCATGTCATGTTCCCAGGCCTCAGGGTTCCAGAATAAAACCTCAGTCATGTTCCCAGGCCTCAGGGTTCCAGAATCCACCCATGTCATGTTAACAGGACACAGGGTTCCAGAATCCACCCATGTCATGTTCCCAGGCCTCAGGGTTCCAGAATAAAACCTCAGTCATGTTCCCAGGCCTCAGGGTTCCAGAACCAAGGCTCAGTTATGTTCCCAGGCCACAGTATTCCACAATCTAAACAGATGTCATGTTCCCAGGCCTCAGGGTTCCAGAATCCACCCATGTCATGTTCCCAGGCCTCAGGGTTCCAGAATCCACCCATGTCATGTTCCCAGGCCTCAGGGTTCCAGAATAAAACCTCAGTCATGTTCCCAGGCCTCAGGGTTCCAGAATCCACCCATGTCATGTTAACAGGACACAGGGTTCCAGAATCCACCCATGTCATGTTCCCAGGCCTCAGGGTTCCAGAATCCACCCATGTCATGTTCCCAGGCCTCAGGGTTCCAGAATAAAACCTCAGTCATGTTCCCAGGCCTCAGGGTTCCAGAATCCACCCATGTCATGTTAACAGGACACAGGGTTCCAGAATCCACCCATGTCATGTTAACAGGACACAGGGTTCCAGAATCCACCCATGTCATGTTCCCAGGCCTCAGGGTTCCAGAATCCACCCATGTCATGTTAACAGGACACAGGGTTCCAGAATCCACCCATGTCATGTTCCCAGGCCTCAGGGTTCCAGAATCCACCCATGTCATGTTCCCAGGCCTCAGGGTTCCAGAATAAAACCTCAGTCATGTTCCCAGGCCACAGGGGTCCAGAACCAAGGCTCAGTTATGTTCCCAGGCCACAGTATTCCACAATCTAAACACATGTCATGTTCCCAGGCCTCAGGGTTCCAGAATCCACCCATGTCATGTTCCCAGGCCTCAGGGTTCCAGAATAAAACCTCAGTCATGTTCCCAGGCCTCAGGGTTCCAGAATCCACCCATGTCATGTTAACAGGACACAGGGTTCCAGAATCCACCCATGTCATGTTCCCAGGCCTCAGGGTTCCAGAATCCACCCATGTCATGTTCCCAGGCCTCAGGGTTCCAGAATAAAACTTCAGTCATGTTCCCAGGCCTCAGGGTTCCAGAATCCACCCATGTCATGTTCCCAGGCCTCAGGGTTCCATAATCCACCCATGTCATGTTAACAGGACACAGGGTTCCAGAATCCACCCATGTCATGTTCCCAGGCCTCAGGGTTCCAGAATCCACCCATGTCATGTTAACAGGCCTCAGGGTTCCAGAATCCACCCATGTCATGTTCCCAGGCCTCAGGGTTCCAGAATCCACCCATGTAATGTTCCCAGGCCTCAGGGTTCCAGAATCCACCCATGTCATGTTCCCAGGCCTCAGGGTTCCAGAATCCACCCATGTCATGTTCCCAGGCCTCAGGGTTCCAGAATAAAACCTCAGTCATGTTCCCAGGCCTCAGGGTTCCAGAACCAAGGCTCAGTTATGTTCCCAGGCCACAGTATTCCACAATCTAAACAGATGTCATGTTCCCAGGCCTCAGGGTTCCAGAATACACCCATGTCATGTTCCCAGGCCTCAGGGTTCCAGAATAAAACCTCAGTCATGTTCCCAGGCCTCAGGGGTCCAGAACCAAGGCTCAGTTATGTTCCCAGGCCACAGGGGTCCAGAACCAAGGCTCAGTTATGTTCCCAGGCCACAGGGGTCCAGAATCAATCCTCAGTTATGTTCCCAGGCCACAGTATTCCACAATCTAAACAGATGTCATGTTCCCAGGCCTCAGGGTTCCAGAATCCACCCATGTCATGTTAACAGGACACAGGGTTCCAGAATCCACCCATGTCATGTTAACAGGACACAGGGTTCCAGAATCCACCCATGTCATGTTCCCAGGCCTCAGGGTTCCAGAATAAAACCTCAGTCATGTTCCCAGGCCTCAGGGTTCCAGAATCCACCCATGTCATGTTAACAGGACACAGGGTTCCAGAATCCACCCATGTCATGTTCCCAGGCCTCAGGGTTCCAGAATCCACCCATGTCATGTTAACAGGACACAGGGTTCCAGAATCCACCCATGTCATGTTTCCAGGCCTCAGGGTTCCAGAATAAAACCTCAGTCATGTTCCCAGGCCTCAGGGTTCCAGAATCCACCCATGTCATGTTAACAGGACACAGGGTTCCAGAATCCACCCATGTCATGTTCCCAGGCCTCAGGGTTCCAGAATCCACCCATGTCATGTTAACAGGACACAGGGTTCCAGAATCCACCCATGTCATGTTCCCAGGCCTCAGGGTTCCAGAATCCACCCATGTCATGTTCCCAGGCCTCAGGGTTCCAGAATCCACCCATGTCATGTTCCCAGGCCTCAGGGTTCCAGAATAAAACCTCAGTCATGTTCCCAGGCCTCAGGGTTCCAGAACCAAGGCTCAGTTATGTTCCCAGGCCACAGTATTCCACAATCTAAACAGATGTCATGTTCCCAGGCCTCAGGGTTCCAGAATCCACCCATGTCATGTTCCCAGGCCTCAGGGTTCCAGAATAAAACCTCAGTCATGTTCCCAGGCCTCAGGGTTCCAGAATCCACCCATGTCATGTTAACAGGACACAGGGTTCCAGAATCCACCCATGTCATGTTCCCAGGCCTCAGGGTTCCAGAATCCACCCATGTCATGTTCCCAGGCCTCAGGGTTCCAGAATAAAACCTCAGTCATGTTCCCAGGCCTCAGGGTTCCAGAATCCACCCATGTCATGTTCCCAGGCCTCAGGGTTCCATAATCCACCCATGTCATGTTAACAGGACACAGGGTTCCAGAATCCACCCATGTCATGTTCCCAGGCCTCAGGGTTCCAGAATCCACCCATGTCATGTTAACAGGCCTCAGGGTTCCAGAATCCACCCATGTCATGTTCCCAGGCCTCAGGGTTCCAGAATCCACCCATGTCATGTTCCCAGGCCTCAGGGTTCCAGAATCCACCCATGTCATGTTCCCAGGCCTCAGGGTTCCAGAATAAAACCTCAGTCATGTTCCCAGTCCACAGGGGTCCAGAACCAAGGCTCAGTTATGTTCCCAGGCCACAGGGGTCCAGAACCAAGGCTCAGTTATGTTCCCAGGCCACAGTATTCCACAATCTAAACAGATGTCATGTTCCCAGGCCTCAGGGTTCCAGAATCCACCCATGTCATGTTCCCAGGCCTCAGGGTTCCAGAATAAAACCTCAGTCATGTTCCCAGGCCTCAGGGGTCCAGAACCAAGGCTCAGTTATGTTCCCAGGCCACAGTATTCCACAATCTAAACAGATGTCATGTTCCCAGGCCTCAGGGTTCCAGAATCCACCCATGTCATGTTCCCAGGCCTCAGGGTTCCAGAATCCACCCATGTCATGTTAACAGGACACAGGGTTCCAGAATCCACCCATGTCATGTTAACAGGACACAGCGTTCCAGAATCCACCCATGTCATGTTCCCAGGCCTCAGGGTTCCAGAACCCACCCATGTCATGTTCCCAGGCCTCAGGGTTCCAGAATCCACCCATGTCATGTTCCCAGGCCTCAGGGTTCCAGAATAAAACCTCAGTCATGTTCCCAGTCCACAGGGGTCCAGAACCAAGGCTCAGTTATGTTCCCAGGCCACAGGGGTCCAGAATCAATCCTCAGTTATGTTCCCAGGCCACAGTATTCCACAATCTAAACAGATGTCATGTTCCCAGGCCTCAGGGTTCCAGAATCCACCCATGTCATGTTCCCAGGCCTCAGGGTTCCAGAATCCACCCATGTCATGTTCCCAGGTCTCAGGGTTCCAGAATAAAACCTCAGTCATGTTCCCAGTCCACAGGGGTCCAGAACCAAGGCTCAGTTATGTTCCCAGGCCACAGGGGTCCAGAACCAAGGCTCAGTTATGTTCCCAGGCCACAGTATTCCACAATCTAAACAGATGTCATGTTCCCAGGCCTCAGGGTTCCAGAATCCACCCATGTCATGTTCCCAGGCCTCAGGGTTCCAGAATAAAACCTCAGTCATGTTCCCAGGCCTCAGGGGTCCAGAACCAAGGCTCAGTTATGTTCCCAGGCCACAGTATTCCACAATCTAAACAGATGTCATGTTCCCAGGCCTCAGGGTTCCAGAACCACCCATGTCATGTTCCCAGGCCTCAGGGTTCCAGAATCCACCCATGTCATGTTAACAGGACACAGGGTTCCAGAATCCACCCATGTCATGTTAACAGGACACAGCGTTCCAGAATCCACCCATGTCATGTTCCCAGGCCTCAGGGTTCCAGAATCCACCCATGTCATGTTCCCAGGCCTCAGGGTTCCAGAATAAAACCTCAGTCATGTTCCCAGGCCTCAGGGTTCCAGAATCCACCCATGTCATGTTAACAGGACACAGGGTTCCAGAATCCACCCATGTCATGTTCCCAGGCCTCAGGGTTCCAGAATAAAACCTCAGTCATGTTCCCAGGCCTCAGGGGTCCAGAACCAAGGCTCAGTTATGTTCCCAGGCCACAGGGGTCCAGAACCAAGGCTCAGTTATGTTCCCAGGCCACAGTATTCCACAATCTAAACAGATGTCATGTTCCCAGGCCTCAGGGTTCCAGAATCCACCCATGTCATGTTCCCAGGCCTCAGGGTTCCAGAATCCACCCATGTCATGTTCCCAGGCCTCAGGGTTCCAGAATAAAACCTCAGTCATGTTCCCAGGCCTCAGGGTTCCAGAATCCACCCATGTCATGTTAACAGGACACAGGGTTCCAGAATCCACCCATGTCATGTTCCCAGGCCTCAGGGTTCCAGAATCCACCCATGTCATGTTCCCAGGCCTCAGGGTTCCAGAATAAAACCTCAGTCATGTTCCCAGGCGTCAGGGTTCCAGAATCCACCCATGTCATGTTAACAGGACACAGGGTTCCAGAATCCACCCATGTCATGTTAACAGGACACAGGGTTCCAGAATCCACCCATGTCATGTTCCCAGGCCTCAGGGTTCCAGAATCCACCCATGTCATGTTAACAGGACACAGGGTTCCAGAATCCACCCATGTCATGTTCCCAGGCCTCAGGGTTCCAGAATCCACCCATGTCATGTTCCCAGGCCTCAGGGTTCCAGAATAAAACCTCAGTCATGTTCCCAGGCCACAGGGGTCCAGAACCAAGGCTCAGTTATGTTCCCAGGCCACAGTATTCCACAATCTAAACAGATGTCATGTTCCCAGGCCTCAGGGTTCCAGAATCCACCCATGTCATGTTCCCAGGCCTCAAGGTTCCAGAATCCACCCATGTCATGTTCCCAGGCCTCAGGGTTCCAGAATCCACCCATGTCATGTTCCCAGGCCTCAGGGTTCCAGAATCCACCCATGTCATGTTAACAGGACACAGGGTTCCAGAATCCACCCATGTCATGTTCCCAGGCCTCAGGGTTCCAGAATCCACCCATGTCATGTTCCCAGGCCTCAGGGTTCCAGAATAAAACCTCAGTCATGTTCCCAGGCCTCAGGGTTCCAGAACCAAGGCTCAGTTATGTTCCCAGGCCACAGTATTCCACAATCTAAACAGATGTCATGTTCCCAGGCCTAGGGGTTCCAGAATCCACCCATGTCATGTTCCCAGGCCTCAGGGTTCCAGAATAAAACCTCAGTCATGTTCCCAGGCCTCAGGGGTCCAGAACCAAGGCTCAGTTATGTTCCCAGGCCACAGTATTCCACAATCTAAACAGATGTCATGTTCCCAGGCCTCAGGGTTCCAGAATCCACCCATGTCATGTTCCCAGGCCTCAGGGTTCCAGAATCCACCCATGTCATGTTCCCAGGCCTCAGGGTTCCAGAATAAAACCTCAGTCATGTTCCCAGTCCACAGGGGTCCAGAACCAAGGCTCAGTTATGTTCCCAGGCCACAGGGGTCCAGAACCAAGGCTCAGTTATGTTCCCAGGCCACAGTATTCCACAATCTAAACAGATGTCATGTTCCCAGGCCTCAGGGTTCCAGAATCCACCCATGTCATGTTCCCAGGCCTCAGGGTTCCAGAATCCACCCATGTCATGTTAACAGGACACAGGGTTCCAGAATCCACCCATGTCATGTTAACAGGACACAGCGTTCCAGAATCCACCCATGTCATGTTCCCAGGCCTCAGGGTTCCAGAATCCACCCATGTCATGTTCCCAGGCCTCAGGGTTCCAGAATAAAACCTCAGTCATGTTCCCAGGCCTCAGGGTTCCAGAATCCACCCATGTCATGTTAACAGGACACAGGGTTCCAGAATCCACCCATGTCATGTTCCCAGGCCTCAGGGTTCCAGAATAAAACCTCAGTCATGTTCCCAGGCCTCAGGGTTCCAGAACCAAGGCTCAGTTATGTTCCCAGGTCACAGTATTCCACAATCTAAACAGATGTCATGTTCCCAGGCCTCAGGGTTCCAGAATCCACCCATGTCATGTTCCCAGGCCTCAGGGTTCCAGAATAAAACCTCAGTCATGTTCCCAGGCCTCAGGGTTCCAGAACCAAGGCTCAGTTATGTTCCCAGGTCACAGTATTCCACAATCTAAACAGATGTCATGTTCCCAGGCCTCAGGGTTCCAGAATCCACCCATGTCATGTTCCCAGGCCTCAGGGTTCCAGAATAAAACCTCAGTCATGTTCCCAGTCCACAGGGGTCCAGAATCAATCCTCAGTTATGTTCCTAGGCCACAGTATTCCACAATCTAAACAGATGTCATGTTCCCAGGCCTCAGGGTTCCAGAATCCACCCATGTCATGTTCCCAGGCCTCAGGGTTCCAGAATCCACCCATGTCATGTTAACAGGACACAGCGTTCCAGAATAAAACCTCAGTCATGTTCCCAGTCCACAGGGGTCCAGAACCAAGGCTCAGTTATGTTCCCAGGCCACAGTATTCCACAATCTAAACAGATGTCACGTTCCCAGGCCTCAGGGTTCCAGAATCCACCCATGTCATGTTCCCAGGCCTCAGGGTTCCAGAATCCACCCATGTCATGTTCCCAGGCCTCAGGGTTCCAGAATCCACCCATGTCATGTTCCCAGGCCTCAGGGTTCCAGAATAAAACCTCAGTCATGTTCCCAGGCCTCAGGGTTCCAGAACCAAGGCTCAGTTATGTTCCCAGGCCACAGTATTCCACAATCTAAACAGATGTCATGTTCCCAGGCCTCAGGGTTCCAGAATCCACCCATGTCATGTTCCCAGGCCTCAGGGTTCCAGAATCCACCCATGTCATGTTAACAGGACACAGGGTTCCAGAATCCACCCATGTCATGTTAACAGGACACAGCGTTCCAGAATCCACCCATGTCATGTTCCCAGGCCTCAGGGTTCCAGAATAAAACCTCAGTCATGTTCCCAGGCCTCAGGGTTCCAGAACCAAGGCTCAGATATGTTCCCAGGCCACAGTATTCCACAATCTAAACAGATGTCATGTTCCCAGGCCTCAGGGTTCCAGAATCCACCCATGTCATGTTCCCAGGCCTCAGGGTTCCAGAATCCACCCATGTCATGTTCCCAGGCCTCAGGGTTCCAGAATCCACCCATGTCATGTTAACAGGACACAGCGTTCCAGAATAAAACCTCAGTCATGTTCCCAGTCCACAGGGGTCCAGAACCAAGGCTCAGTTATGTTCCCAGGCCACAGTATTCCACAATCTAAACAGATGTCACGTTCCCAGGCCTCAGGGTTCCAGAATCCACCCATGTCATGTTCCCAGGCCTCAGGGTTCCAGAATCCACCCATGTCATGTTCCCAGGCCTCAGGGTTCCAGAATCCACCCATGTCATGTTCCCAGGCCTCAGGGTTCCAGAATAAAACCTCAGTCATGTTCCCAGGCCTCAGGGTTCCAGAACCAAGGCTCAGTTATGTTCCCAGGCCACAGTATTCCACAATCTAAACAGATGTCATGTTCCCAGGCCTCAGGGTTCCAGAATCCACCCATGTCATGTTCCCAGGCCTCAGGGTTCCAGAATCCACCCATGTCATGTTAACAGGACACAGGGTTCCAGAATCCACCCATGTCATGTTAACAGGACACAGCGTTCCAGAATCCACCCATGTCATGTTCCCAGGCCTCAGGGTTCCAGAATAAAACCTCAGTCATGTTCCCAGGCCTCAGGGTTCCAGAACCAAGGCTCAGTTATGTTCCCAGGCCACAGTATTCCACAATCTAAACAGATGTCATGTTCCCAGGCCTCAGGGTTCCAGAATCCACCCATGTCATGTTCCCAGGCCTCAGGGTTCCAGAATAAAACCTCAGTCTTGTTCCCAGGCCTCAGGGTTCCAGAACCAAGGCTCAGTTATGTTCCCAGGCCACAGGGGTCCAGAATCAATCCTCAGTTATGTTCCCAGGCCACAGTATTCCACAATCTAAACAGATGTCATATTCCCAGGCCTCAGGGTTCCAGAATCCACCCATGTCATGTTCCCAGGCCTCAGGGTTCCAGAATAAAACCTCAGTCATGTTCCCAGGCCTCAGGGGTTCAGAACCAAGGCTCAGTTATGTTCCCAGGCCACAGTATTCCACAATCTAAACAGATGTCATGTTCCCAGGCCTCAGGGTTCCAGAATCCACCCATGTCATGTTCCCAGGCCTCAGGGTTCCAGAATAAAACCTCAGTCATGTTCCCAGGCCTCAGGGTTCCAGAATCCACCCATGACATGTTCCCAGGCCTCAGGGTTCCAGAATCCACCCATGTCATGTTAACAGGACACAGGGTTCCAGAATCCACCCATGTCATGTTAACAGGACACAGGGTTCCAGAATCCACCCATGTCATGTTCCCAGGCCTCAGGGTTCCAGAATCCACCCATGTCATGTTCCCAGGCCTCAGGGTTCCAGAATAAAACCTCAGTCATGTTCCCAGTCCACAGGGGTCCAGAATCAATCCTCAGTTATGTTCCCAGGCCACAGTATTCCACAATCTAAACAGATGTCATGTTCCCAGGCCTCAGGGTTCCAGAATCCACCCATGTCATGTTAACAGGACACAGGGTTCCAGAATCCACCCATGTCATGTTCCCAGGCCTCAGGGTTCCAGAATCCACCCATGTCATGTTCCCAGGCCTCAGGGTTCCAGAATCCACCCATGTCATGTTCCCAGGCCTCAGGGTTCCAGAATCCACCCATGTCATGTTCCCAGGCCTCAGGGTTCCAGAATCCACCCATGTCATGTTAACAGGACACAGGGTTCCAGAATCCACCCATGTCATGTTCCCAGGCCTCAGGGTTCCAGAATCCACCCATGTCATGTTCCCAGGCCTCAGGGTTCCAGAATAAAACCTCAGTCATGTTCCCAGGCCTCAGGGTTCCAGAACCAAGGCTCAGTTATGTTCCCAGGCCACAGTATTCCACAATCTAAACAGATGTCATGTTCCCAGGCCTAGGGGTTCCAGAATCCACCCATGTCATGTTCCCAGGCCTCAGGGTTCCAGAATAAAACCTCAGTCATGTTCCCAGGCCTCAGGGGTCCAGAACCAAGGCTCAGTTATGTTCCCAGGCCACAGTATTCCACAATCTAAACAGATGTCATGTTCCCAGGCCTCAGGGTTCCAGAATCCACCCATGTCATGTTCCCAGGCCTCAGGGTTCCAGAATCCACCCATGTCATGTTCCCAGGCCTCAGGGTTCCAGAATAAAACCTCAGTCATGTTCCCAGTCCACAGGGGTCCAGAACCAAGGCTCAGTTATGTTCCCAGGCCACAGGGGTCCAGAACCAAGGCTCAGTTATGTTCCCAGGCCACAGTATTCCACAATCTAAACAGATGTCATGTTCCCAGGCCTCAGGGTTCCAGAATCCACCCATGTCATGTTCCCAGGCCTCAGGGTTCCAGAATCCACCCATGTCATGTTAACAGGACACAGGGTTCCAGAATCCACCCATGTCATGTTAACAGGACACAGCGTTCCAGAATCCACCCATGTCATGTTCCCAGGCCTCAGGGTTCCAGAATCCACCCATGTCATGTTCCCAGGCCTCAGGGTTCCAGAATAAAACCTCAGTCATGTTCCCAGGCCTCAGGGTTCCAGAATCCACCCATGTCATGTTAACAGGACACAGGGTTCCAGAATCCACCCATGTCATGTTCCCAGGCCTCAGGGTTCCAGAATAAAACCTCAGTCATGTTCCCAGGCCTCAGGGTTCCAGAACCAAGGCTCAGTTATGTTCCCAGGCCACAGTATTCCACAATCTAAACAGATGTCATGTTCCCAGGCCTCAGGGTTCCAGAATCCACCCATGTCATGTTCCCAGGCCTCAGGGTTCCAGAATAAAACCTCAGTCATGTTCCCAGGCCTCAGGGGTCCAGAACCAAGGCTCAGTTATGTTCCCAGGCCACAGGGGTCCAGAACCAAGGCTCAGTTATGTTCCCAGGCCACAGTATTCCACAATCTAAACAGATGTCATGTTCCCAGGCCTCAGGGTTCCAGAATCCACCCATGTCATGTTCCCAGGCCTCAGGGTTCCAGAATCCACCCATGTCATGTTCCCAGGCCTCAGGGTTCCAGAATAAAACCTCAGTCATGTTCCCAGGCCTCAGGGTTCCAGAATCCACCCATGTCATGTTAACAGGACACAGGGTTCCAGAATCCACCCATGTTATGTTCCCAGGCCTCAGGGTTCCAGAATCCACCCATGTCATGTTCCCAGGCCTCAGGGTTCCAGAATAAAACCTCAGTCATGTTCCCAGGCCTCAGGGTTCCAGAATCCACCCATGTCATGTTAACAGGACACAGGGTTCCAGAATCCACCCATGTCATGTTAACAGGACACAGGGTTCCAGAATCCACCCATGTCATGTTCCCAGGCCTCAGGGTTCCAGAATCCACCCATGTCATGTTAACAGGACACAGGGTTCCAGAATCCACCCATGTCATGTTCCCAGGCCTCAGGGTTCCAGAATCCACCCATGTCATGTTCCCAGGCCTCAGGGTTCCAGAATAAAACCTCAGTCATGTTCCCAGGCCTCAGGGTTCCAGAACCAAGGCTCAGTTATGTTCCCAGGCCACAGTATTCCACAATCTAAACAGATGTCATGTTCCCAGGCCTCAGGGTTCCAGAATCCACCCATGTCATGTTCCCAGGCCTCAGGGTTCCAGAATAAAACCTCAGTCATGTTCCCAGGCCACAGGGGTCCAGAACCAAGGCTCAGTTATGTTCCCAGGCCACAGTATTCCACAATCTAAACAGATGTCATGTTCCCAGGCCTCAGGGTTCCAGAATCCACCCATGTCATGTTCCCAGGCCTCAGGGTTCCAGAATCCACCCATGTCATGTTCCCAGGCCTCAGGGTTCCAGAATAAAACCTCAGTCATGTTCCCAGTCCACAGGGGTCCAGAATCCACCCATGTCATGTTAACAGGACACAGGGTTCCAGAATCCACCCATGTCATGTTCCCAGGCCTCAGGGTTCCAGAATCCACCCATGTCATGTTCCCAGGCCTCAGGGTTCCAGAATCCACCCATGTCATGTTCCCAGGCCTCAGGGTTCCAGAATCCACCCATGTCATGTTCCCAGGCCTCAGGGTTCCAGAATCCACCCATGTCATGTTAACAGGACACAGGGTTCCAGAATCCACCCATGTCATGTTCCCAGGCCTCAGGGTTCCAGAATCCACCCATGTCATGTTCCCAGGCCTCAGGGTTCCAAAATAAAACCTCAGTCATGTTCCCAGGCCTCAGGGTTCCAGAATCCACCCATGTCATGTTAACAGGACACAGGGTTCCAGAATCCACCCATGTCATGTTCCCAGGCCTCAGGGTTCCAGAATCCACCCATGTCATGTTAACAGGACACAGGGTTCCAGAATCCACCCATGTCATGTTCCCAGGCCTCAGGGTTCCAGAATAAAACCTCAGTCATGTTCCCAGGCCTCAGGGTTCCAGAATCCACCCATGTCATGTTAACAGGACACAGGGTTCCAGAATCCACCCATGTCATGTTCCCAAGCCTCAGGGTTCCAGAATCCACCCATGTCATGTTCCCAGGCCTCAGGGTTCCAGAATAAAACCTCAGTCATGTTCCCAGGCCTCAGGGTTCCAGAACCAAGGCTCAGTTATGTTCCCAGGCCACAGTATTCTACAATCTAAACAGATGTCATGTTCCCAGGCCTCAGGGTTCCAGAATCCACCCATGTCATGTTCCCAGGCCTCAGGGTTCCAGAATAAAACCTCAGTCATGTTCCCAGGCCTCAGGGTTCCAGAATCCACCCATGTCATATTAACAGGACACAGGGTTCCAGAATCCACCCATGTCATGTTCCCAGGCCTCAGGGTTCCAGAATCCACCCATGTCATGTTCCCAGGCCTCAGGGTTCCAGAATAAAACCTCAGTCATGTTCCCAGGCCTCAGGGTTCCAGAATCCACCCATGTCATATTAACAGGACACAGGGTTCCAGAATCCACCCATGTCATGTTCCCAGGCCTCAGGGTTCCAGAATCCACCCATGTCATGTTCCCAGGCCTCAGGGTTCCAGAATCCACCCATGTCATGTTAACAGGACACAGGGTTCCAGAATCCACCCATGTCATGTTCCCAGGCCTCAGGGTTCCAGAATCCACCCATGTCATGTTTACAGGCCTCAGGGTTCCAGAATCCACCCATGTCATGTTCCCAGGCCTCAGGGTTCCAGAATCCACCCATGTCATGTTCCCAGGCCTCAGGGTTCCAGAATCCACCCATGTCATGTTCCCAGGCCTCAGGGTTCCAGAATAAAACCTCAGTCATGTTCCCAGTCCACAGGGGTCCAGAACCAAGGCTCAGTTATGTTCCCAGGCCACAGGGGTCCAGAATCAATCCTCACTTATGTTCCCAGGCCACAGTATTCCACAATCTAAACAGATGTCATGTTCCCAGGCCTCAGGGTTCCAGAATCCACCCATGTCATGTTCCCAGGCCTCAGGGTTCCAGAATAAAACCTCAGTCATGTTCCCAGGCCTCAGGGTTCCAGAACCAAGGCTCAGTTATGTTCCCAGGCCACAGTATTCCACAATCTAAACAGATGTCATGTTCCCAGGCCTCAGGGTTCCAGAATCCACCCATGTCATGTTCCCAGGCCTCAGGGTTCCAGAATCCACCCATGTCATGTTAACAGGACACAGGGTTCCAGAATCCACCCATGTCATGTTAACAGGACACAGGGTTCCAGAATCCACCCATGTCATGTTCCCAGGCCTCAGGGTTCCAGAATCAACCCATGTCATGTTCCCAGGCCTCAGGGTTCCAGAATAAAACCTCAGTCATGTTCCCAGGCCTCAGGGTTCCAGAATCCACCCATGTCATGTTAACAGGACACAGGGTTCCAGAATCCACCCATGTCATGTTCCCAGGCCTCAGGGTTCCAGAATAAAACCTCAGTCATGTTCCCAGGCCTCAGGGTTCCAGAACCAAGGCTCAGTTATGTTCCCAGGCCACAGTATTCCACAATCTAAACAGATGTCATGTTCCCAGGCCTCAGGGTTCCAGAATCCACCCATGTCATGTTCCCAGGCCTCAGGGTTCCAGAATCCACCCATGTCATGTTCCCAGGCCTCAGGGTTCCAGAATAAAACCTCAGTCATGTTCCCAGGCCTCAGGGTTCCAGAATCCACCCATGTCATGTTAACAGGACACAGGGTTCCAGAATCCACCCATGTCATGTTCCCAGGCCTCAGGGTTCCAGAATCCACCCATGTCATGTTCCCAGGCCTCAGGGTTCCAGAATAAAACCTCAGTCATGTTCCCAGGCCTCAGGGTTCCAGAATCCACCCATGTCATGTTAACAGGACACAGGGTTCCAGAATCCACCCATGTCATGTTAACAGGACACAGGGTTCCAGAATCCACCCATGTCATGTTCCCAGGCCTCAGGGTTCCAGAATCCACCCATGTCATGTTAACAGGACACAGGGTTCCAGAATCCACCCATGTCATGTTCCCAGGCCTCAGGGTTCCAGAATCCACCCATGTCATGTTCCCAGGCCTCAGGGTTCCAGAATAAAACCTCAGTCATGTTCCCAGGCCACAGGGGTCCAGAACCAAGGCTCAGTTATGTTCCCAGGCCACAGTATTCCACAATCTAAACACATGTCATGTTCCCAGGCCTCAGGGTTCCAGAATCCACCCATGTCATGTTCCCAGGCCTCAGGGTTCCAGAATAAAACCTCAGTCATGTTCCCAGGCCTCAGGGTTCCAGAATCCACCCATGTCATGTTAACAGGACACAGGGTTCCAGAATCCACCCATGTCATGTTCCCAGGCCTCAGGGTTCCAGAATCCACCCATGTCATGTTCCCAGGCCTCAGGGTTCCAGAATAAAACTTCAGTCATGTTCCCAGGCCTCAGGGTTCCAGAATCCACCCATGTCATGTTCCCAGGCCTCAGGGTTCCATAATCCACCCATGTCATGTTAACAGGACACAGGGTTCCAGAATCCACCCATGTCATGTTCCCAGGCCTCAGGGTTCCATAATCCACCCATGTCATGTTAACAGGACACAGGGTTCCAGAATCCACCCATGTCATGTTCCCAGGCCTCAGGGTTCCAGAATCCACCCATGTCATGTTAACAGGCCTCAGGGTTCCAGAATCCACCCATGTCATGTTCCCAGGCCTCAGGGTTCCAGAATCCACCCATGTAATGTTCCCAGGCCTCAGGGTTCCAGAATCCACCCATGTCATGTTCCCAGGCCTCAGGGTTCCAGAATCCACCCATGTCATGTTCCCAGGCCTCAGGGTTCCAGAATAAAACCTCAGTCATGTTCCCAGGCCTCAGGGTTCCAGAACCAAGGCTCAGTTATGTTCCCAGGCCACAGTATTCCACAATCTAAACAGATGTCATGTTCCCAGGCCTCAGGGTTCCAGAATACACCCATGTCATGTTCCCAGGCCTCAGGGTTCCAGAATAAAACCTCAGTCATGTTCCCAGGCCTCAGGGGTCCAGAACCAAGGCTCAGTTATGTTCCCAGGCCACAGGGGTCCAGAACCAAGGCTCAGTTATGTTCCCAGGCCACAGGGGTCCAGAATCAATCCTCAGTTATGTTCCCAGGCCACAGTATTCCACAATCTAAACAGATGTCATGTTCCCAGGCCTCAGGGTTCCAGAATCCACCCATGTCATGTTAACAGGACACAGGGTTCCAGAATCCACCCATGTCATGTTAACAGGACACAGGGTTCCAGAATCCACCCATGTCATGTTCCCAGGCCTCAGGGTTCCAGAATAAAACCTCAGTCATGTTCCCAGGCCTCAGGGTTCCAGAATCCACCCATGTCATGTTAACAGGACACAGGGTTCCAGAATCCACCCATGTCATGTTCCCAGGCCTCAGGGTTCCAGAATCCACCCATGTCATGTTAACAGGACACAGGGTTCCAGAATCCACCCATGTCATGTTTCCAGGCCTCAGGGTTCCAGAATAAAACCTCAGTCATGTTCCCAGGCCTCAGGGTTCCAGAATCCACCCATGTCATGTTAACAGGACACAGGGTTCCAGAATCCACCCATGTCATGTTCCCAGGCCTCAGGGTTCCAGAATCCACCCATGTCATGTTAACAGGACACAGGGTTCCAGAATCCACCCATGTCATGTTCCCAGGCCTCAGGGTTCCAGAATCCACCCATGTCATGTTCCCAGGCCTCAGGGTTCCAGAATCCACCCATGTCATGTTCCCAGGCCTCAGGGTTCCAGAATAAAACCTCAGTCATGTTCCCAGGCCTCAGGGTTCCAGAACCAAGGCTCAGTTATGTTCCCAGGCCACAGTATTCCACAATCTAAACAGATGTCATGTTCCCAGGCCTCAGGGTTCCAGAATCCACCCATGTCATGTTCCCAGGCCTCAGGGTTCCAGAATAAAACCTCAGTCATGTTCCCAGGCCTCAGGGTTCCAGAATCCACCCATGTCATGTTAACAGGACACAGGGTTCCAGAATCCACCCATGTCATGTTCCCAGGCCTCAGGGTTCCAGAATCCACCCATGTCATGTTCCCAGGCCTCAGGGTTCCAGAATAAAACCTCAGTCATGTTCCCAGGCCTCAGGGTTCCAGAATCCACCCATGTCATGTTCCCAGGCCTCAGGGTTCCATAATCCACCCATGTCATGTTAACAGGACACAGGGTTCCAGAATCCACCCATGTCATGTTCCCAGGCCTCAGGGTTCCAGAATCCACCCATGTCATGTTAACAGGCCTCAGGGTTCCAGAATCCACCCATGTCATGTTCCCAGGCCTCAGGGTTCCAGAATCCACCCATGTCATGTTCCCAGGCCTCAGGGTTCCAGAATCCACCCATGTCATGTTCCCAGGCCTCAGGGTTCCAGAATAAAACCTCAGTCATGTTCCCAGTCCACAGGGGTCCAGAACCAAGGCTCAGTTATGTTCCCAGGCCACAGGGGTCCAGAACCAAGGCTCAGTTATGTTCCCAGGCCACAGTATTCCACAATCTAAACAGATGTCATGTTCCCAGGCCTCAGGGTTCCAGAATCCACCCATGTCATGTTCCCAGGCCTCAGGGTTCCAGAATAAAACCTCAGTCATGTTCCCAGGCCTCAGGGGTCCAGAACCAAGGCTCAGTTATGTTCCCAGGCCACAGTATTCCACAATCTAAACAGATGTCATGTTCCCAGGCCTCAGGGTTCCAGAATCCACCCATGTCATGTTCCCAGACCTCAGGGTTCCAGAATCCACCCATGTCATGTTAACAGGACACAGCGTTCCAGAATCCACCCATGTCATGTTAACAGGACACAGCGTTCCAGAATCCACCCATGTCATGTTAACAGGACACAGCGTTCCAGAATCCACCCATGTCATGTTCCCAGGCCTCAGGGTTCCAGAACCCACCCATGTCATGTTCCCAGGCCTCAGGGTTCCAGAATCCACCCATGTCATGTTCCCAGGCCTCAGGGTTCCAGAATAAAACCTCAGTCATGTTCCCAGTCCACAGGGGTCCAGAACCAAGGCTCAGTTATGTTCCCAGGCCACAGGGGTCCAGAATCAATCCTCAGTTATGTTCCCAGGCCACAGTATTCCACAATCTAAACAGATGTCATGTTCCCAGGCCTCAGGGTTCCAGAATCCACCCATGTCATGTTCCCAGGCCTCAGGGTTCCAGAATCCACCCATGTCATGTTCCCAGGTCTCAGGGTTCCAGAATAAAACCTCAGTCATGTTCCCAGTCCACAGGGGTCCAGAACCAAGGCTCAGTTATGTTCCCAGGCCACAGGGGTCCAGAACCAAGGCTCAGTTATGTTCCCAGGCCACAGTATTCCACAATCTAAACAGATGTCATGTTCCCAGGCCTCAGGGTTCCAGAATCCACCCATGTCATGTTCCCAGGCCTCAGGGTTCCAGAATAAAACCTCAGTCATGTTCCCAGGCCTCAGGGGTCCAGAACCAAGGCTCAGTTATGTTCCCAGGCCACAGTATTCCACAATCTAAACAGATGTCATGTTCCCAGGCCTCAGGGTTCCAGAACCACCCATGTCATGTTCCCAGGCCTCAGGGTTCCAGAATCCACCCATGTCATGTTAACAGGACACAGGGTTCCAGAATCCACCCATGTCATGTTAACAGGACACAGCGTTCCAGAATCCACCCATGTCATGTTCCCAGGCCTCAGGGTTCCAGAATCCACCCATGTCATGTTCCCAGGCCTCAGGGTTCCAGAATAAAACCTCAGTCATGTTCCCAGGCCTCAGGGTTCCAGAATCCACCCATGTCATGTTAACAGGACACAGGGTTCCAGAATCCACCCATGTCATGTTCCCAGGCCTCAGGGTTCCAGAATAAAACCTCAGTCATGTTCCCAGGCCTCAGGGGTCCAGAACCAAGGCTCAGTTATGTTCCCAGGCCACAGGGGTCCAGAACCAAGGCTCAGTTATGTTCCCAGGCCACAGTATTCCACAATCTAAACAGATGTCATGTTCCCAGGCCTCAGGGTTCCAGAATCCACCCATGTCATGTTCCCAGGCCTCAGGGTTCCAGAATCCACCCATGTCATGTTCCCAGGCCTCAGGGTTCCAGAATAAAACCTCAGTCATGTTCCCAGGCCTCAGGGTTCCAGAATCCACCCATGTCATGTTAACAGGACACAGGGTTCCAGAATCCACCCATGTCATGTTCCCAGGCCTCAGGGTTCCAGAATCCACCCATGTCATGTTCCCAGGCCTCAGGGTTCCAGAATAAAACCTCAGTCATGTTCCCAGGCGTCAGGGTTCCAGAATCCACCCATGTCATGTTAACAGGACACAGGGTTCCAGAATCCACCCATGTCATGTTAACAGGACACAGGGTTCCAGAATCCACCCATGTCATGTTCCCAGGCCTCAGGGTTCCAGAATCCACCCATGTCATGTTAACAGGACACAGGGTTCCAGAATCCACCCATGTCATGTTCCCAGGCCTCAGGGTTCCAGAATCCACCCATGTCATGTTCCCAGGCCTCAGGGTTCCAGAATAAAACCTCAGTCATGTTCCCAGGCCACAGGGGTCCAGAACCAAGGCTCAGTTATGTTCCCAGGCCACAGTATTCCACAATCTAAACAGATGTCATGTTCCCAGGCCTCAGGGTTCCAGAATCCACCCATGTCATGTTCCCAGGCCTCAAGGTTCCAGAATCCACCCATGTCATGTTCCCAGGCCTCAGGGTTCCAGAATCCACCCATGTCATGTTCCCAGGCCTCAGGGTTCCAGAATCCACCCATGTCATGTTAACAGGACACAGGGTTCCAGAATCCACCCATGTCATGTTCCCAGGCCTCAGGGTTCCAGAATCCACCCATGTCATGTTCCCAGGCCTCAGGGTTCCAGAATAAAACCTCAGTCATGTTCCCAGGCCTCAGGGTTCCAGAACCAAGGCTCAGTTATGTTCCCAGGCCACAGTATTCCACAATCTAAACAGATGTCATGTTCCCAGGCCTAGGGGTTCCAGAATCCACCCATGTCATGTTCCCAGGCCTCAGGGTTCCAGAATAAAACCTCAGTCATGTTCCCAGGCCTCAGGGGTCCAGAACCAAGGCTCAGTTATGTTCCCAGGCCACAGTATTCCACAATCTAAACAGATGTCATGTTCCCAGGTCTCAGGGTTCCAGAATCCACCCATGTCATGTTCCCAGGCCTCAGGGTTCCAGAATCCACCCATGTCATGTTCCCAGGCCTCAGGGTTCCAGAATAAAACCTCAGTCATGTTCCCAGTCCACAGGGGTCCAGAACCAAGGCTCAGTTATGTTCCCAGGCCACAGGGGTCCAGAACCAAGGCTCAGTTATGTTCCCAGGCCACAGTATTCCACAATCTAAACAGATGTGATGTTCCCAGGCCTCAGGGTTCCAGAATCCACCCATGTCATGTTCCCAGGCCTCAGGGTTCCAGAATCCACCCATGTCATGTTAACAGGACACAGGGTTCCAGAATCCACCCATGTCATGTTAACAGGACACAGCGTTCCAGAATCCACCCATGTCATGTTCCCAGGCCTCAGGGTTCCAGAATCCACCCATGTCATGTTCCCAGGCCTCAGGGTTCCAGAATAAAACCTCAGTCATGTTCCCAGGCCTCAGGGTTCCAGAATCCACCCATGTCATGTTAACAGGACACAGGGTTCCAGAATCCACCCATGTCATGTTCCCAGGCCTCAGGGTTCCAGAATAAAACCTCAGTCATGTTCCCAGGCCTCAGGGTTCCAGAACCAAGGCTCAGTTATGTTCCCAGGTCACAGTATTCCACAATCTAAACAGATGTCATGTTCCCAGGCCTCAGGGTTCCAGAATCCACCCATGTCATGTTCCCAGGCCTCAGGGTTCCAGAATAAAACCTCAGTCATGTTCCCAGGCCTCAGGGGTCCAGAACCAAGGCTCAGTTATGTTCCCAGGCCACAGGGGTCCAGAACCAAGGCTCAGTTATGTTCCCAGGCCACAGTATTCCACAATCTAAACAGATGTCATGTTCCCAGGCCTCAGGGTTCCAGAATCCACCCATGTCATGTTCCCAGGCCTCAGGGTTCCAGAATCCACCCATGTCATGTTCCCAGGCCTCAGGGTTCCAGAATAAAACCTCAGTCATGTTCCCAGGCCTCAGGGTTCCAGAATCCACCCATGTCATGTTAACAGGACACAGGGTTCCAGAATCCACCCATGTTATGTTCCCAGGCCTCAGGGTTCCAGAATCCACCCATGTCATGTTCCCAGGCCTCAGGGTTCCAGAATAAAACCTCAGTCATGTTCCCAGGCCTCAGGGTTCCAGAATCCACCCATGTCATGTTAACAGGACACAGGGTTCCAGAATCCACCCATGTCATGTTAACAGGACACAGGGTTCCAGAATCCACCCATGTCATGTTAACAGGACACAGGGTTCCAGAACCAAGGCTCAGTTATGTTCCCAGGCCACAGGGGTCCAGAATCAATCCTCAGTTATGTTCCCAGGCCACAGTATTCCACAATCTAAACAGATGTCATGTTCCCAGGCCTCAGGGTTCCAGAATCCACCCATGTCATGTTCCCAGGCCTCAGGGTTCCAGAATCCACCCATGTCATGTTCCCAGGCCTCAGGGTTCCAGAATCCACCCATGTCATGTTCCCAGGCCTCAGGGTTCCAGAATAAAACCTCAGTCATGTTCCCAGGCCTCAGGGTTCCAGAATCCACCCATGTCATGTTAAGAGGACACAGGGTTCCAGAATCCACCCATGTCATGTTCCCAGGCCTCAGGGTTCCAGAATCCACCCATGTCATGTTCCCAGGCCTCAGGGTTCCAGAATAAAACCTCAGTCATGTTCCCAGGCCTCAGGGGTCCAGAACCAAGGCTCAGTTATGTTCCCAGGCCACAGTATTCCACAATCTAAACAGATGTCATGTTCCCAGGCCTCAGGGTTCCAGAATCCACCCATGTCATGTTCCCAGGCCTCAGGGTTCCAGAATCCACCCATGTCATGTTAACAGGACACAGGGTTCCAGAATCCACCCATGTCATGTTCCCAGGCCTCAGGGTTCCAGAATAAAACCTCAGTCATGTTCCCAGTCCACAGGGGTCCAGAACCAAGGCTCAGTTATGTTCCCAGGCCACAGGGGTCCATAACCAAGGCTCAGTTATGTTCCCAGGCCACAGTATTCCACAATCTAAACAGATGTCATGTTCCCAGGCCTCAGGGTTCCAGAATCCACCCATGTCATGTTCCCAGGCCACAGGGTTCCAGAATCCACCCATGTCATGTTCCCAGGCCTCAGGGTTCCAGAATAAAACCTCAGTCATGTTCCCAGGCCTCAGGGGTCCAGAACCAAGGCTCAGTTATGTTCCCAGGCCACAGTATTCCACAATCTAAACAGATGTCATGTTCCCAGGCCTCAGGGTTCCAGAATCCACCCATGTCATGTTCCCAGGCCTCAGGGTTCCAGAATCCACCCATGTCATGTTAACAGGACACAGGGTTCCAGAATCCACCCATGTCATGTTAACAGGACACAGCGTTCCAGAATCCACCCATGTCATGTTCCCAGGCCTCAGGGTTCCAGAATCCACCCATGTCATGTTCCCAGGCCTCAGGGTTCCAGAATAAAACCTCAGTCATGTTCCCAGGCCTCAGGGTTCCAGAATCCACCCATGTCATGTTAACAGGACACAGGGTTCCAGAATCCACCCATGTCATGTTCCCAGGCCTCAGGGTTCCAGAATAAAACCTCAGTCATGTTCCCAGGCCTCAGGGTTCCAGAACCAAGGCTCAGTTATGTTCCCAGGCCACAGTATTCCACAATCTAAACAGATGTCATGTTCCCAGGCCTCAGGGTTCCAGAATCCACCCATGTCATGTTCCCAGGCCTCAGGGTTCCAGAATAAAACCTCAGTCATGTTGCCAGGCCTCAGGGGTCCAGAACCAAGGCTCAGTTATGTTCCCAGGCCACAGGGGTCCAGAACCAAGGCTCAGTTATGTTCCCAGGCCACAGTATTCCACAATCTAAACAGATGTCATGTTCCCAGGCCTCAGGGTTCCAGAATCCACCCATGTCATGTTCCCAGGCCTCAGGGTTCCAGAATCCACCCATGTCATGTTCCCAGGCCTCAGGGTTCCAGAATAAAACCTCAGTCATGTTCCCAGGCCTCAGGGTTCCAGAATCCACCCATGTCATGTTAACAGGACACAGGGTTCCAGAATCCACCCATGTTATGTTCCCAGGCCTCAGGGTTCCAGAATCCACCCATGTCATGTTCCCAGGCCTCAGGGTTCCAGAATAAAACCTCAGTCATGTTCCCAGGCCTCAGGGTTCCAGAATCCACCCATGTCATGTTAACAGGACACAGGGTTCCAGAATCCACCCATGTCATGTTAACAGGACACAGGGTTCCAGAATCCACCCATGTCATGTTAACAGGACACAGGGTTCCAGAACCAAGGCTCAGTTATGTTCCCAGGCCACAGGGGTCCAGAATCAATCCTCAGTTATGTTCCCAGGCCACAGTATTCCACAATCTAAACAGATGTCATGTTCCCAGGCCTCAGGGTTCCAGAATCCACCCATGTCATGTTCCCAGGCCTCAGGGTTCCAGAATCCACCCATGTCATGTTCCCAGGCCTCAGGGTTCCAGAATCCACCCATGTCATGTTCCCAGGCCTCAGGGTTCCAGAATAAAACCTCAGTCATGTTCCCAGGCCTCAGGGTTCCAGAATCCACCCATGTCATGTTAAGAGGACACAGGGTTCCAGAATCCACCCATGTCATGTTCCCAGGCCTCAGGGTTCCAGAATCCACCCATGTCATGTTCCCAGGCCTCAGGGTTCCAGAATAAAACCTCAGTCATGTTCCCAGGCCTCAGGGGTCCAGAACCAAGGCTCAGTTATGTTCCCAGGCCACAGTATTCCACAATCTAAACAGATGTCATGTTCCCAGGCCTCAGGGTTCCAGAATCCACCCATGTCATGTTCCCAGGCCTCAGGGTTCCAGAATCCACCCATGTCATGTTAACAGGACACAGGGTTCCAGAATCCACCCATGTCATGTTCCCAGGCCTCAGGGTTCCAGAATAAAACCTCAGTCATGTTCCCAGTCCACAGGGGTCCAGAACCAAGGCTCAGTTATGTTCCCAGGCCACAGGGGTCCATAACCAAGGCTCAGTTATGTTCCCAGGCCACAGTATTCCACAATCTAAACAGATGTCATGTTCCCAGGCCTCAGGGTTCCAGAATCCACCCATGTCATGTTCCCAGGCCTCAGGGTTCCAGAATCCACCCATGTCATGTTCCCAGGCCTCAGGGTTCCAGAATAAAACCTCAGTCATGTTCCCAGGCCTCAGGGGTCCAGAACCAAGGCTCAGTTATGTTCCCAGGCCACAGTATTCCACAATCTAAACAGATGTCATGTTCCCAGGCCTCAGGGTTCCAGAATCCACCCATGTCATGTTAACAGGACACAGGGTTCCAGAATCCACCCATGTCATGTTCCCAGGCCTCAGGGTTCCAGAATCCACCCATGTCATGTTCCCAGGCCTCAGGGTTCCAGAATAAAACCTCAGTCATGTTCCCAGGCCTCAGGGTTCCAGAATCCACCCATGTCATGTTAACAGGACACAGGGTTCCAGAATCCACCCATGTCATGTTAACAGGACACAGGGTTCCAGAATCCACCCATGTCATGTTCCCAGGCCTCAGGGTTCCAGAATCCACCCATGTCATGTTAACAGGACACACGGTTCCAGAATCCACCCATGTCATGTTCCCAGGCCTCAGGGTTCCAGAATCCACCCATGTCATGTTCCCAGGCCTCAGGGTTCCAGAATAAAACCTCAGTCATGTTCCCAGGCCTCAGGGTTCCAGAACCAAGGCTCAGTTATGTTCCCAGGCCACAGTATTCCACAATCTAAACAGATGTCATGTTCCCAGGCCTCAGGGTTCCAGAATCCACCCATGTCATGTTCCCAGGCCTCAGGGTTCCAGAATAAAACCTCAGTCATGTTCCCAGGCCTCAGGGTTCCAGAATCCACCCATGTCATGTTAACAGGACACAGGGTTCCAGAATCCACCCATGTCATGTTCCCAGGCCTCAGGGTTCCAGAATCCACCCATGTCATGTTCCCAGGCCTCAGGGTTCCAGAATAAAACCTCAGTCATGTTCCCAGGCCTCAGGGTTCCAGAATCCACCCATGTCATGTTCCCAGGCCTCAGGGTTCCAGAATCCACCCATGTCATGTTAACAGGACACAGGGTTCCAGAATCCACCCATGTCATGTTAACAGGACACAGGGTTCCAGAATCCACCCATGTCATGTTCCCAGGCCTCAGGGTTCCAGAATAAAACCTCAGTCATGTTCCCAGTCCACAGGGGTCCAGAATCAATCCTCAGTTATGTTCCTAGGCCACAGTATTCCACAATCTAAACAGATGTCATGTTCCCAGGCCTCAGGGTTCCAGAATCCACCCATGTCATGTTCCCAGGCCTCAGGGTTCCAGAATCCACCCATGTCATGTTAACAGGACACAGCGTTCCAGAATAAAACCTCAGTCATGTTCCCAGTCCACAGGGGTCCAGAACCAAGGCTCAGTTATGTTCCCAGGCCACAGTATTCCACAATCTAAACAGATGTCACGTTCCCAGGCCTCAGGGTTCCAGAATCCACCCATGTCATGTTCCCAGGCCTCAGGGTTCCAGAATCCACCCATGTCATGTTCCCAGGCCTCAGGGTTCCAGAATCCACCCATGTCATGTTCCCAGGCCTCAGGGTTCCAGAATAAAACCTCAGTCATGTTCCCAGGCCTCAGGGTTCCAGAACCAAGGCTCAGTTATGTTCCCAGGCCACAGTATTCCACAATCTAAACAGATGTCATGTTCCCAGGCCTCAGGGTTCCAGAATCCACCCATGTCATGTTCCCAGGCCTCAGGGTTCCAGAATCCACCCATGTCATGTTAACAGGACACAGGGTTCCAGAATCCACCCATGTCATGTTAACAGGACACAGCGTTCCAGAATCCACCCATGTCATGTTCCCAGGCCTCAGGGTTCCAGAATAAAACCTCAGTCATGTTCCCAGGCCTCAGGGTTCCAGAACCAAGGCTCAGTTATGTTCCCAGGCCACAGTATTCCACAATCTAAACAGATGTCATGTTCCCAGGCCTCAGGGTTCCAGAATCCACCCATGTCATGTTCCCAGGCCTCAGGGTTCCAGAATAAAACCTCAGTCATGTTCCCAGGCCTCAGGGTTCCAGAACCAAGGCTCAGTTATGTTCCCAGGCCACAGGGGTCCAGAATCAATCCTCAGTTATGTTCCCAGGCCACAGTATTCCACAATCTAAACAGATGTCATATTCCCAGGCCTCAGGGTTCCAGAATCCACCCATGTCATGTTCCCAGGCCTCAGGGTTCCAGAATAAAACCTCAGTCATGTTCCCAGGCCTCAGGGGTTCAGAACCAAGGCTCAGTTATGTTCCCAGGCCACAGTATTCCACAATCTAAACAGATGTCATGTTCCCAGGCCTCAGGGTTCCAGAATCCACCCATGTCATGTTCCCAGGCCTCAGGGTTCCAGAATAAAACCTCAGTCATGTTCCCAGGCCTCAGGGTTCCAGAATCCACCCATGACATGTTCCCAGGCCTCAGGGTTCCAGAATCCACCCATGTCATGTTAACAGGACACAGGGTTCCAGAATCCACCCATGTCATGTTAACAGGACACAGGGTTCCAGAATCCACCCATGTCATGTTCCCAGGCCTCAGGGTTCCAGAATCCACCCATGTCATGTTCCCAGGCCTCAGGGTTCCAGAATAAAACCTCAGTCATGTTCCCAGTCCACAGGGGTCCAGAATCAATCCTCAGTTATGTTCCCAGGCCACAGTATTCCACAATCTAAACAGATGTCATGTTCCCAGGCCTCAGGGTTCCAGAATCCACCCATGTCATGTTAACAGGACACAGGGTTCCAGAATCCACCCATGTCATGTTCCCAGGCCTCAGGGTTCCAGAATCCACCCATGTCATGTTCCCAGGCCTCAGGGTTCCAGAATCCACCCATGTCATGTTCCCAGGCCTCAGGGTTCCAGAATCCACCCATGTCATGTTCCCAGGCCTCAGGGTTCCAGAATCCACCCATGTCATGTTAACAGGACACAGGGTTCCAGAATCCACCCATGTCATGTTCCCAGGCCTCAGGGTTCCAGAATCCACCCATGTCATGTTCCCAGGCCTCAGGGTTCCAGAATAAAACCTCAGTCATGTTCCCAGGCCTCAGGGTTCCAGAACCAAGGCTCAGTTATGTTCCCAGGCCACAGTATTCCACAATCTAAACAGATGTCATGTTCCCAGGCCTAGGGGTTCCAGAATCCACCCATGTCATGTTCCCAGGCCTCAGGGTTCCAGAATAAAACCTCAGTCATGTTCCCAGGCCTCAGGGGTCCAGAACCAAGGCTCAGTTATGTTCCCAGGCCACAGTATTCCACAATCTAAACAGATGTCATGTTCCCAGGCCTCAGGGTTCCAGAATCCACCCATGTCATGTTCCCAGGCCTCAGGGTTCCAGAATCCACCCATGTCATGTTCCCAGGCCTCAGGGTTCCAGAATAAAACCTCAGTCATGTTCCCAGTCCACAGGGGTCCAGAACCAAGGCTCAGTTATGTTCCCAGGCCACAGGGGTCCAGAACCAAGGCTCAGTTATGTTCCCAGGCCACAGTATTCCACAATCTAAACAGATGTCATGTTCCCAGGCCTCAGGGTTCCAGAATCCACCCATGTCATGTTCCCAGGCCTCAGGGTTCCAGAATCCACCCATGTCATGTTAACAGGACACAGGGTTCCAGAATCCACCCATGTCATGTTAACAGGACACAGCGTTCCAGAATCCACCCATGTCATGTTCCCAGGCCTCAGGGTTCCAGAATCCACCCATGTCATGTTCCCAGGCCTCAGGGTTCCAGAATAAAACCTCAGTCATGTTCCCAGGCCTCAGGGTTCCAGAATCCACCCATGTCATGTTAACAGGACACAGGGTTCCAGAATCCACCCATGTCATGTTCCCAGGCCTCAGGGTTCCAGAATAAAACCTCAGTCATGTTCCCAGGCCTCAGGGTTCCAGAACCAAGGCTCAGTTATGTTCCCAGGCCACAGTATTCCACAATCTAAACAGATGTCATGTTCCCAGGCCTCAGGGTTCCAGAATCCACCCATGTCATGTTCCCAGGCCTCAGGGTTCCAGAATAAAACCTCAGTCATGTTCCCAGGCCTCAGGGGTCCAGAACCAAGGCTCAGTTATGTTCCCAGGCCACAGGGGTCCAGAACCAAGGCTCAGTTATGTTCCCAGGCCACAGTATTCCACAATCTAAACAGATGTCATGTTCCCAGGCCTCAGGGTTCCAGAATCCACCCATGTCATGTTCCCAGGCCTCAGGGTTCCAGAATCCACCCATGTCATGTTCCCAGGCCTCAGGGTTCCAGAATAAAACCTCAGTCATGTTCCCAGGCCTCAGGGTTCCAGAATCCACCCATGTCATGTTAACAGGACACAGGGTTCCAGAATCCACCCATGTTATGTTCCCAGGCCTCAGGGTTCCAGAATCCACCCATGTCATGTTCCCAGGCCTCAGGGTTCCAGAATAAAACCTCAGTCATGTTCCCAGGCCTCAGGGTTCCAGAATCCACCCATGTCATGTTAACAGGACACAGGGTTCCAGAATCCACCCATGTCATGTTAACAGGACACAGGGTTCCAGAATCCACCCATGTCATGTTCCCAGGCCTCAGGGTTCCAGAATCCACCCATGTCATGTTAACAGGACACAGGGTTCCAGAATCCACCCATGTCATGTTCCCAGGCCTCAGGGTTCCAGAATCCACCCATGTCATGTTCCCAGGCCTCAGGGTTCCAGAATAAAACCTCAGTCATGTTCCCAGGCCTCAGGGTTCCAGAACCAAGGCTCAGTTATGTTCCCAGGCCACAGTATTCCACAATCTAAACAGATGTCATGTTCCCAGGCCTCAGGGTTCCAGAATCCACCCATGTCATGTTCCCAGGCCTCAGGGTTCCAGAATAAAACCTCAGTCATGTTCCCAGGCCACAGGGGTCCAGAACCAAGGCTCAGTTATGTTCCCAGGCCACAGTATTCCACAATCTAAACAGATGTCATGTTCCCAGGCCTCAGGGTTCCAGAATCCACCCATGTCATGTTCCCAGGCCTCAGGGTTCCAGAATCCACCCATGTCATGTTCCCAGGCCTCAGGGTTCCAGAATAAAACCTCAGTCATGTTCCCAGTCCACAGGGGTCCAGAATCCACCCATGTCATGTTAACAGGACACAGGGTTCCAGAATCCACCCATGTCATGTTCCCAGGCCTCAGGGTTCCAGAATCCACCCATGTCATGTTCCCAGGCCTCAGGGTTCCAGAATCCACCCATGTCATGTTCCCAGGCCTCAGGGTTCCAGAATCCACCCATGTCATGTTCCCAGGCCTCAGGGTTCCAGAATCCACCCATGTCATGTTAACAGGACACAGGGTTCCAGAATCCACCCATGTCATGTTCCCAGGCCTCAGGGTTCCAGAATCCACCCATGTCATGTTCCCAGGCCTCAGGGTTCCAAAATAAAACCTCAGTCATGTTCCCAGGCCTCAGGGTTCCAGAATCCACCCATGTCATGTTAACAGGACACAGGGTTCCAGAATCCACCCATGTCATGTTCCCAGGCCTCAGGGTTCCAGAATCCACCCATGTCATGTTAACAGGACACAGGGTTCCAGAATCCACCCATGTCATGTTCCCAGGCCTCAGGGTTCCAGAATAAAACCTCAGTCATGTTCCCAGGCCTCAGGGTTCCAGAATCCACCCATGTCATGTTAACAGGACACAGGGTTCCAGAATCCACCCATGTCATGTTCCCAAGCCTCAGGGTTCCAGAATCCACCCATGTCATGTTCCCAGGCCTCAGGGTTCCAGAATAAAACCTCAGTCATGTTCCCAGGCCTCAGGGTTCCAGAACCAAGGCTCAGTTATGTTCCCAGGCCACAGTATTCTACAATCTAAACAGATGTCATGTTCCCAGGCCTCAGGGTTCCAGAATCCACCCATGTCATGTTCCCAGGCCTCAGGGTTCCAGAATAAAACCTCAGTCATGTTCCCAGGCCTCAGGGTTCCAGAATCCACCCATGTCATATTAACAGGACACAGGGTTCCAGAATCCACCCATGTCATGTTCCCAGGCCTCAGGGTTCCAGAATCCACCCATGTCATGTTCCCAGGCCTCAGGGTTCCAGAATAAAACCTCAGTCATGTTCCCAGGCCTCAGGGTTCCAGAATCCACCCATGTCATGTTCCCAGGCCTCAGGGTTCCAGAATCCACCCATGTCATGTTAACAGGACACAGGGTTCCAGAATCCACCCATGTCATGTTCCCAGGCCTCAGGGTTCCAGAATCCACCCATGTCATGTTTACAGGCCTCAGGGTTCCAGAATCCACCCATGTCATGTTCCCAGGCCTCAGGGTTCCAGAATCCACCCATGTCATGTTCCCAGGCCTCAGGGTTCCAGAATCCACCCATGTCATGTTCCCAGGCCTCAGGGTTCCAGAATAAAACCTCAGTCATGTTCCCAGTCCACAGGGGTCCAGAACCAAGGCTCAGTTATGTTCCCAGGCCACAGGGGTCCAGAATCAATCCTCACTTATGTTCCCAGGCCACAGTATTCCACAATCTAAACAGATGTCATGTTCCCAGGCCTCAGGGTTCCAGAATCCACCCATGTCATGTTCCCAGGCCTCAGGGTTCCAGAATAAAACCTCAGTCATGTTCCCAGGCCTCAGGGTTCCAGAACCAAGGCTCAGTTATGTTCCCAGGCCACAGTATTCCACAATCTAAACAGATGTCATGTTCCCAGGCCTCAGGGTTCCAGAATCCACCCATGTCATGTTCCCAGGCCTCAGGGTTCCAGAATCCACCCATGTCATGTTAACAGGACACAGGGTTCCAGAATCCACCCATGTCATGTTAACAGGACACAGGGTTCCAGAATCCACCCATGTCATGTTCCCAGGCCTCAGGGTTCCAGAATCAACCCATGTCATGTTCCCAGGCCTCAGGGTTCCAGAATAAAACCTCAGTCATGTTCCCAGGCCTCAGGGTTCCAGAATCCACCCATGTCATGTTAACAGGACACAGGGTTCCAGAATCCACCCATGTCATGTTCCCAGGCCTCAGGGTTCCAGAATAAAACCTCAGTCATGTTCCCAGGCCTCAGGGTTCCAGAACCAAGGCTCAGTTATGTTCCCAGGCCACAGTATTCCACAATCTAAACAGATGTCATGTTCCCAGGCCTCAGGGTTCCAGAATCCACCCATGTCATGTTCCCAGGCCTCAGGGTTCCAGAATCCACCCATGTCATGTTCCCAGGCCTCAGGGTTCCAGAATAAAACCTCAGTCATGTTCCCAGGCCTCAGGGTTCCAGAATCCACCCATGTCATGTTAACAGGACACAGGGTTCCAGAATCCACCCATGTCATGTTCCCAGGCCTCAGGGTTCCAGAATCCACCCATGTCATGTTCCCAGGCCTCAGGGTTCCAGAATAAAACCTCAGTCATGTTCCCAGGCCTCAGGGTTCCAGAATCCACCCATGTCATGTTAACAGGACACAGGGTTCCAGAATCCACCCATGTCATGTTAACAGGACACAGGGTTCCAGAATCCACCCATGTCATGTTCCCAGGCCTCAGGGTTCCAGAATCCACCCATGTCATGTTAACAGGACACAGGGTTCCAGAATCCACCCATGTCATGTTCCCAGGCCTCAGGGTTCCAGAATCCACCCATGTCATGTTCCCAGGCCTCAGGGTTCCAGAATAAAACCTCAGTCATGTTCCCAGGCCACAGGGGTCCAGAACCAAGGCTCAGTTATGTTCCCAGGCCACAGTATTCCACAATCTAAACAGATGTCATGTTCCCAGGCCTCAGGGTTCCAGAATCCACCCATGTCATGTTCCCAGGCCTCAGGGTTCCAGAATAAAACCTCAGTCATGTTCCCAGGCCTCAGGGTTCCAGAATCCACCCATGTCATGTTAACAGGACACAGGGTTCCAGAATCCACCCATGTCATGTTCCCAGGCCTCAGGGTTCCAGAATCCACCCATGTCATGTTCCCAGGCCTCAGGGTTCCAGAATAAAACTTCAGTCATGTTCCCAGGCCTCAGGGTTCCAGAATCCACCCATGTCATGTTCCCAGGCCTCAGGGTTCCATAATCCACCCATGTCATGTTAACAGGACACAGGGTTCCAGAATCCACCCATGTCATGTTCCCAGGCCTCAGGGTTCCAGAATCCACCCATGTCATGTTAACAGGCCTCAGGGTTCCAGAATCCACCCATGTCATGTTCCCAGGCCTCAGGGTTCCAGAATCCACCCATGTAATGTTCCCAGGCCTCAGGGTTCCAGAATCCACCCATGTCATGTTCCCAGGCCTCAGGGTTCCAGAATCCACCCATGTCATGTTCCCAGGCCTCAGGGTTCCAGAATAAAACCTCAGTCATGTTCCCAGGCCTCAGGGTTCCAGAACCAAGGCTCAGTTATGTTCCCAGGCCACAGTATTCCACAATCTAAACAGATGTCATGTTCCCAGGCCTCAGGGTTCCAGAATACACCCATGTCATGTTCCCAGGCCTCAGGGTTCCAGAATAAAACCTCAGTCATGTTCCCAGGCCTCAGGGGTCCAGAACCAAGGCTCAGTTATGTTCCCAGGCCACAGGGGTCCAGAACCAAGGCTCAGTTATGTTCCCAGGCCACAGGGGTCCAGAATCAATCCTCAGTTATGTTCCCAGGCCACAGTATTCCACAATCTAAACAGATGTCATGTTCCCAGGCCTCAGGGTTCCAGAATCCACCCATGTCATGTTAACAGGACACAGGGTTCCAGAATCCACCCATGTCATGTTAACAGGACACAGGGTTCCAGAATCCACCCATGTCATGTTCCCAGGCCTCAGGGTTCCAGAATAAAACCTCAGTCATGTTCCCAGGCCTCAGGGTTCCAGAATCCACCCATGTCATGTTAACAGGACACAGGGTTCCAGAATCCACCCATGTCATGTTCCCAGGCCTCAGGGTTCCAGAATCCACCCATGTCATGTTAACAGGACACAGGGTTCCAGAATCCACCCATGTCATGTTTCCAGGCCTCAGGGTTCCAGAATAAAACCTCAGTCATGTTCCCAGGCCTCAGGGTTCCAGAATCCACCCATGTCATGTTAACAGGACACAGGGTTCCAGAATCCACCCATGTCATGTTCCCAGGCCTCAGGGTTCCAGAATCCACCCATGTCATGTTAACAGGACACAGGGTTCCAGAATCCACCCATGTCATGTTCCCAGGCCTCAGGGTTCCAGAATCCACCCATGTCATGTTCCCAGGCCTCAGGGTTCCAGAATCCACCCATGTCATGTTCCCAGGCCTCAGGGTTCCAGAATAAAACCTCAGTCATGTTCCCAGGCCTCAGGGTTCCAGAACCAAGGCTCAGTTATGTTCCCAGGCCACAGTATTCCACAATCTAAACAGATGTCATGTTCCCAGGCCTCAGGGTTCCAGAATCCACCCATGTCATGTTCCCAGGCCTCAGGGTTCCAGAATAAAACCTCAGTCATGTTCCCAGGCCTCAGGGTTCCAGAATCCACCCATGTCATGTTAACAGGACACAGGGTTCCAGAATCCACCCATGTCATGTTCCCAGGCCTCAGGGTTCCAGAATCCACCCATGTCATGTTCCCAGGCCTCAGGGTTCCAGAATAAAACCTCAGTCATGTTCCCAGGCCTCAGGGTTCCAGAATCCACCCATGTCATGTTCCCAGGCCTCAGGGTTCCATAATCCACCCATGTCATGTTAACAGGACACAGGGTTCCAGAATCCACCCATGTCATGTTCCCAGGCCTCAGGGTTCCAGAATCCACCCATGTCATGTTAACAGGCCTCAGGGTTCCAGAATCCACCCATGTCATGTTCCCAGGCCTCAGGGTTCCAGAATCCACCCATGTCATGTTCCCAGGCCTCAGGGTTCCAGAATCCACCCATGTCATGTTCCCAGGCCTCAGGGTTCCAGAATAAAACCTCAGTCATGTTCCCAGTCCACAGGGGTCCAGAACCAAGGCTCAGTTATGTTCCCAGGCCACAGGGGTCCAGAACCAAGGCTCAGTTATGTTCCCAGGCCACAGTATTCCACAATCTAAACAGATGTCATGTTCCCAGGCCTCAGGGTTCCAGAATCCACCCATGTCATGTTCCCAGGCCTCAGGGTTCCAGAATAAAACCTCAGTCATGTTCCCAGGCCTCAGGGGTCCAGAACCAAGGCTCAGTTATGTTCCCAGGCCACAGTATTCCACAATCTAAACAGATGTCATGTTCCCAGGCCTCAGGGTTCCAGAATCCACCCATGTCATGTTCCCAGGCCTCAGGGTTCCAGAATCCACCCATGTCATGTTAACAGGACACAGGGTTCCAGAATCCACCCATGTCATGTTAACAGGACACAGCGTTCCAGAATCCACCCATGTCATGTTCCCAGGCCTCAGGGTTCCAGAACCCACCCATGTCATGTTCCCAGGCCTCAGGGTTCCAGAATCCACCCATGTCATGTTCCCAGGCCTCAGGGTTCCAGAATAAAACCTCAGTCATGTTCCCAGTCCACAGGGGTCCAGAACCAAGGCTCAGTTATGTTCCCAGGCCACAGGGGTCCAGAATCAATCCTCAGTTATGTTCCCAGGCCACAGTATTCCACAATCTAAACAGATGTCATGTTCCCAGGCCTCAGGGTTCCAGAATCCACCCATGTCATGTTCCCAGGCCTCAGGGTTCCAGAATCCACCCATGTCATGTTCCCAGGTCTCAGGGTTCCAGAATAAAACCTCAGTCATGTTCCCAGTCCACAGGGGTCCAGAACCAAGGCTCAGTTATGTTCCCAGGCCACAGGGGTCCAGAACCAAGGCTCAGTTATGTTCCCAGGCCACAGTATTCCACAATCTAAACAGATGTCATGTTCCCAGGCCTCAGGGTTCCAGAATCCACCCATGTCATGTTCCCAGGCCTCAGGGTTCCAGAATAAAACCTCAGTCATGTTCCCAGGCCTCAGGGGTCCAGAACCAAGGCTCAGTTATGTTCCCAGGCCACAGTATTCCACAATCTAAACAGATGTCATGTTCCCAGGCCTCAGGGTTCCAGAACCACCCATGTCATGTTCCCAGGCCTCAGGGTTCCAGAATCCACCCATGTCATGTTAACAGGACACAGGGTTCCAGAATCCACCCATGTCATGTTAACAGGACACAGCGTTCCAGAATCCACCCATGTCATGTTCCCAGGCCTCAGGGTTCCAGAATCCACCCATGTCATGTTCCCAGGCCTCAGGGTTCCAGAATAAAACCTCAGTCATGTTCCCAGGCCTCAGGGTTCCAGAATCCACCCATGTCATGTTAACAGGACACAGGTTTCCAGAATCCACCCATGTCATGTTCCCAGGCCTCAGGGTTCCAGAATAAAACCTCAGTCATGTTCCCAGGCCTCAGGGGTCCAGAACCAAGGCTCAGTTATGTTCCCAGGCCACAGGGGTCCAGAACCAAGGCTCAGTTATGTTCCCAGGCCACAGTATTCCACAATCTAAACAGATGTCATGTTCCCAGGCCTCAGGGTTCCAGAATCCACCCATGTCATGTTCCCAGGCCTCAGGGTTCCAGAATCCACCCATGTCATGTTCCCAGGCCTCAGGGTTCCAGAATAAAACCTCAGTCATGTTCCCAGGCCTCAGGGTTCCAGAATCCACCCATGTCATGTTAACAGGACACAGGGTTCCAGAATCCACCCATGTCATGTTCCCAGGCCTCAGGGTTCCAGAATCCACCCATGTCATGTTCCCAGGCCTCAGGGTTCCAGAATAAAACCTCAGTCATGTTCCCAGGCGTCAGGGTTCCAGAATCCACCCATGTCATGTTAACAGGACACAGGGTTCCAGAATCCACCCATGTCATGTTAACAGGACACAGGGTTCCAGAATCCACCCATGTCATGTTCCCAGGCCTCAGGGTTCCAGAATCCACCCATGTCATGTTAACAGGACACAGGGTTCCAGAATCCACCCATGTCATGTTCCCAGGCCTCAGGGTTCCAGAATCCACCCATGTCATGTTCCCAGGCCTCAGGGTTCCAGAATAAAACCTCAGTCATGTTCCCAGGCCACAGGGGTCCAGAACCAAGGCTCAGTTATGTTCCCAGGCCACAGTATTCCACAATATAAACAGATGTCATGTTCCCAGGCCTCAGGGTTCCAGAATCCACCCATGTCATGTTCCCAGGCCTCAAGGTTCCAGAATCCACCCATGTCATGTTCCCAGGCCTCAGGGTTCCAGAATTCACCCATGTCATGTTCCCAGGCCTCAGGGTTCCAGAATCCACCCATGTCATGTTAACAGGACACAGGGTTCCAGAATCCACCCATGTCATGTTCCCAGGCCTCAGGGTTCCAGAATCCACCCATGTCATGTTCCCAGGCCTCAGGGTTCCAGAATAAAACCTCAGTCATGTTCCCAGGCCTCAGGGTTCCAGAACCAAGGCTCAGTT
Organism: Balaenoptera physalus; assembly: GCF_965194825.1. NCBI lineage: Eukaryota > Metazoa > Chordata > Mammalia > Artiodactyla > Balaenopteridae > Balaenoptera > Balaenoptera physalus. The sequence continues at coordinate 208,099 of NW_028125547.1, forward strand.
ATGTTCCCAGGCCACAGTATTCCACAATCTAAACAGATGTCATGTTCCCAGGCCTAGGGGTTCCAGAATCCACCCATGTCATGTTCCCAGGCCTCAGGGTTCCAGAATAAAACCTCAGTCATGTTCCCAGGCCTCAGGGGTCCAGAACCAAGGCTCAGTTATGTTCCCAGGCCACAGTATTCCACAATCTAAACAGATGTCATGTTCCCAGGCCTCAGGGTTCCAGAATCCACCCATGTCATGTTCCCAGGCCTCAGGGTTCCAGAATCCACCCATGTCATGTTCCCAGGCCTCAGGGTTCCAGAATAAAACCTCAGTCATGTTCCCAGTCCACAGGGGTCCAGAACCAAGGCTCAGTTATGTTCCCAGGCCACAGGGGTCCAGAACCAAGGCTCAGTTATGTTCCCAGGCCACAGTATTCCACAATCTAAACAGATGTCATGTTCCCAGGCCTCAGGGTTCCAGAATCCACCCATGTCATGTTCCCAGGCCTCAGGGTTCCAGAATCCACCCATGTCATGTTAACAGGACACAGGGTTCCAGAATCCACCCATGTCATGTTAACAGGACACAGCGTTCCAGAATCCACCCATGTCATGTTCCCAGGCCTCAGGGTTCCAGAATCCACCCATGTCATGTTCCCAGGCCTCAGGGTTCCAGAATAAAACCTCAGTCATGTTCCCAGGCCTCAGGGTTCCAGAATCCACCCATGTCATGTTAACAGGACACAGGGTTCCAGAATCCACCCATGTCATGTTCCCAGGCCTCAGGGTTCCAGAATAAAACCTCAGTCATGTTCCCAGGCCTCAGGGTTCCAGAACCAAGGCTCAGTTATGTTCCCAGGTCACAGTATTCCACAATCTAAACAGATGTCATGTTCCCAGGCCTCAGGGTTCCAGAATCCACCCATGTCATGTTCCCAGGCCTCAGGGTTCCAGAATAAAACCTCAGTCATGTTCCCAGGCCTCAGGGGTCCAGAACCAAGGCTCAGTTATGTTCCCAGGCCACAGGGGTCCAGAACCAAGGCTCAGTTATGTTCCCAGGCCACAGTATTCCACAATCTAAACAGATGTCATGTTCCCAGGCCTCAGGGTTCCAGAATCCACCCATGTCATGTTCCCAGGCCTCAGGGTTCCAGAATCCACCCATGTCATGTTCCCAGGCCTCAGGGTTCCAGAATAAAACCTCAGTCATGTTCCCAGGCCTCAGGGTTCCAGAATCCACCCATGTCATGTTAACAGGACACAGGGTTCCAGAATCCACCCATGTTATGTTCCCAGGCCTCAGGGTTCCAGAATCCACCCATGTCATGTTCCCAGGCCTCAGGGTTCCAGAATAAAACCTCAGTCATGTTCCCAGGCCTCAGGGTTCCAGAATCCACCCATGTCATGTTAACAGGACACAGGGTTCCAGAATCCACCCATGTCATGTTAACAGGACACAGGGTTCCAGAATCCACCCATGTCATGTTAACAGGACACAGGGTTCCAGAACCAAGGCTCAGTTATGTTCCCAGGCCACAGGGGTCCAGAATCAATCCTCAGTTATGTTCCCAGGCCACAGTATTCCACAATCTAAACAGATGTCATGTTCCCAGGCCTCAGGGTTCCAGAATCCACCCATGTCATGTTCCCAGGCCTCAGGGTTCCAGAATCCACCCATGTCATGTTCCCAGGCCTCAGGGTTCCAGAATCCACCCATGTCATGTTCCCAGGCCTCAGGGTTCCAGAATAAAACCTCAGTCATGTTCCCAGGCCTCAGGGTTCCAGAATCCACCCATGTCATGTTAAGAGGACACAGGGTTCCAGAATCCACCCATGTCATGTTCCCAGGCCTCAGGGTTCCAGAATCCACCCATGTCATGTTCCCAGGCCTCAGGGTTCCAGAATAAAACCTCAGTCATGTTCCCAGGCCTCAGGGGTCCAGAACCAAGGCTCAGTTATGTTCCCAGGCCACAGTATTCCACAATCTAAACAGATGTCATGTTCCCAGGCCTCAGGGTTCCAGAATCCACCCATGTCATGTTCCCAGGCCTCAGGGTTCCAGAATCCACCCATGTCATGTTAACAGGACACAGGGTTCCAGAATCCACCCATGTCATGTTCCCAGGCCTCAGGGTTCCAGAATAAAACCTCAGTCATGTTCCCAGTCCACAGGGGTCCAGAACCAAGGCTCAGTTATGTTCCCAGGCCACAGGGGTCCATAACCAAGGCTCAGTTATGTTCCCAGGCCACAGTATTCCACAATCTAAACAGATGTCATGTTCCCAGGCCTCAGGGTTCCAGAATCCACCCATGTCATGTTCCCAGGCCTCAGGGTTCCAGAATCCACCCATGTCATGTTCCCAGGCCTCAGGGTTCCAGAATAAAACCTCAGTCATGTTCCCAGGCCTCAGGGGTCCAGAACCAAGGCTCAGTTATGTTCCCAGGCCACAGTATTCCACAATCTAAACAGATGTCATGTTCCCAGGCCTCAGGGTTCCAGAATCCACCCATGTCATGTTAACAGGACACAGGGTTCCAGAATCCACCCATGTCATGTTCCCAGGCCTCAGGGTTCCAGAATCCACCCATGTCATGTTCCCAGGCCTCAGGGTTCCAGAATAAAACCTCAGTCATGTTCCCAGGCCTCAGGGTTCCAGAATCCACCCATGTCATGTTAACAGGACACAGGGTTCCAGAATCCACCCATGTCATGTTAACAGGACACAGGGTTCCAGAATCCACCCATGTCATGTTCCCAGGCCTCAGGGTTCCAGAATCCACCCATGTCATGTTAACAGGACACAGGGTTCCAGAATCCACCCATGTCATGTTCCCAGGCCTCAGGGTTCCAGAATCCACCCATGTCATGTTCCCAGGCCTCAGGGTTCCAGAATAAAACCTCAGTCATGTTCCCAGGCCTCAGGGTTCCAGAACCAAGGCTCAGTTATGTTCCCAGGCCACAGTATTCCACAATCTAAACAGATGTCATGTTCCCAGGCCTCAGGGTTCCAGAATCCACCCATGTCATGTTCCCAGGCCTCAGGGTTCCAGAATAAAACCTCAGTCATGTTCCCAGGCCTCAGGGTTCCAGAATCCACCCATGTCATGTTAACAGGACACAGGGTTCCAGAATCCACCCATGTCATGTTCCCAGGCCTCAGGGTTCCAGAATCCACCCATGTCATGTTCCCAGGCCTCAGGGTTCCAGAATAAAACCTCAGTCATGTTCCCAGGCCTCAGGGTTCCAGAATCCACCCATGTCATGTTCCCAGGCCTCAGGGTTCCAGAATCCACCCATGTCATGTTAACAGGACACAGGGTTCCAGAATCCACCCATGTCATGTTAACAGGACACAGGGTTCCAGAATCCACCCATGTCATGTTCCCAGGCCTCAGGGTTCCAGAATAAAACCTCAGTCATGTTCCCAGTCCACAGGGGTCCAGAATCAATCCTCAGTTATGTTCCTAGGCCACAGTATTCCACAATCTAAACAGATGTCATGTTCCCAGGCCTCAGGGTTCCAGAATCCACCCATGTCATGTTCCCAGGCCTCAGGGTTCCAGAATCCACCCATGTCATGTTAACAGGACACAGCGTTCCAGAATAAAACCTCAGTCATGTTCCCAGTCCACAGGGGTCCAGAACCAAGGCTCAGTTATGTTCCCAGGCCACAGTATTCCACAATCTAAACAGATGTCATGTTCCCAGGCCTCAGGGTTCCAGAATCCACCCATGTCATGTTCCCAGGCCTCAGGGTTCCAGAATCCACCCATGTCATGTTCCCAGGCCTCAGGGTTCCAGAATCCACCCATGTCATGTTCCCAGGCCTCAGGGTTCCAGAATAAAACCTCAGTCATGTTCCCAGGCCTCAGGGTTCCAGAACCAAGGCTCAGTTATGTTCCCAGGCCACAGTATTCCACAATCTAAACAGATGTCATGTTCCCAGGCCTCAGGGTTCCAGAATCCACCCATGTCATGTTCCCAGGCCTCAGGGTTCCAGAATCCACCCATGTCATGTTAACAGGACACAGGGTTCCAGAATCCACCCATGTCATGTTAACAGGACACAGCGTTCCAGAATCCACCCATGTCATGTTCCCAGGCCTCAGGGTTCCAGAATAAAACCTCAGTCATGTTCCCAGGCCTCAGGGTTCCAGAACCAAGGCTCAGTTATGTTCCCAGGCCACAGTATTCCACAATCTAAACAGATGTCATGTTCCCAGGCCTCAGGGTTCCAGAATCCACCCATGTCATGTTCCCAGGCCTCAGGGTTCCAGAATAAAACCTCAGTCATGTTCCCAGGCCTCAGGGTTCCAGAACCAAGGCTCAGTTATGTTCCCAGGCCACAGGGGTCCAGAATCAATCCTCAGTTATGTTCCCAGGCCACAGTATTCCACAATCTAAACAGATGTCATATTCCCAGGCCTCAGGGTTCCAGAATCCACCCATGTCATGTTCCCAGGCCTCAGGGTTCCAGAATAAAACCTCAGTCATGTTCCCAGGCCTCAGGGGTTCAGAACCAAGGCTCAGTTATGTTCCCAGGCCACAGTATTCCACAATCTAAACAGATGTCATGTTCCCAGGCCTCAGGGTTCCAGAATCCACCCATGTCATGTTCCCAGGCCTCAGGGTTCCAGAATAAAACCTCAGTCATGTTCCCAGGCCTCAGGGTTCCAGAATCCACCCATGACATGTTCCCAGGCCTCAGGGTTCCAGAATCCACCCATGTCATGTTAACAGGACACAGGGTTCCAGAATCCACCCATGTCATGTTAACAGGACACAGGGTTCCAGAATCCACCCATGTCATGTTCCCAGGCCTCAGGGTTCCAGAATCCACCCATGTCATGTTCCCAGGCCTCAGGGTTCCAGAATAAAACCTCAGTCATGTTCCCAGTCCACAGGGGTCCAGAATCAATCCTCAGTTATGTTCCCAGGCCACAGTATTCCACAATCTAAACAGATGTCATGTTCCCAGGCCTCAGGGTTCCAGAATCCACCCATGTCATGTTAACAGGACACAGGGTTCCAGAATCCACCCATGTCATGTTCCCAGGCCTCAGGGTTCCAGAATCCACCCATGTCATGTTCCCAGGCCTCAGGGTTCCAGAATCCACCCATGTCATGTTCCCAGGCCTCAGGGTTCCAGAATCCACCCATGTCATGTTCCCAGGCCTCAGGGTTCCAGAATCCACCCATGTCATGTTCCCAGGCCTCAGGGTTCCAGAATAAAACCTCAGTCATGTTCCCAGGCCTCAGGGTTCCAGAACCAAGGCTCAGTTATGTTCCCAGGCCACAGTATTCCACAATCTAAACAGATGTCATGTTCCCAGGCCTCAGGGTTCCAGAATCCACCCATGTCATGTTCCCAGGCCTCAGGGTTCCAGAATCCACCCATGTCATGTTAACAGGACACAGGGTTCCAGAATCCACCCATGTCATGTTAACAGGACACAGCGTTCCAGAATCCACCCATGTCATGTTCCCAGGCCTCAGGGTTCCAGAATAAAACCTCAGTCATGTTCCCAGGCCTCAGGGTTCCAGAACCAAGGCTCAGTTATGTTCCCAGGCCACAGTATTCCACAATCTAAACAGATGTCATGTTCCCAGGCCTCAGGGTTCCAGAATCCACCCATGTCATGTTCCCAGGCCTCAGGGTTCCAGAATAAAACCTCAGTCATGTTCCCAGGCCTCAGGGTTCCAGAACCAAGGCTCAGTTATGTTCCCAGGCCACAGGGGTCCAGAATCAATCCTCAGTTATGTTCCCAGGCCACAGTATTCCACAATCTAAACAGATGTCATATTCCCAGGCCTCAGGGTTCCAGAATCCACCCATGTCATGTTCCCAGGCCTCAGGGTTCCAGAATAAAACCTCAGTCATGTTCCCAGGCCTCAGGGGTTCAGAACCAAGGCTCAGTTATGTTCCCAGGCCACAGTATTCCACAATCTAAACAGATGTCATGTTCCCAGGCCTCAGGGTTCCAGAATCCACCCATGTCATGTTCCCAGGCCTCAGGGTTCCAGAATAAAACCTCAGTCATGTTCCCAGGCCTCAGGGTTCCAGAATCCACCCATGACATGTTCCCAGGCCTCAGGGTTCCAGAATCCACCCATGTCATGTTAACAGGACACAGGGTTCCAGAATCCACCCATGTCATGTTAACAGGACACAGGGTTCCAGAATCCACCCATGTCATGTTCCCAGGCCTCAGGGTTCCAGAATCCACCCATGTCATGTTCCCAGGCCTCAGGGTTCCAGAATAAAACCTCAGTCATGTTCCCAGTCCACAGGGGTCCAGAATCAATCCTCAGTTATGTTCCCAGGCCACAGTATTCCACAATCTAAACAGATGTCATGTTCCCAGGCCTCAGGGTTCCAGAATCCACCCATGTCATGTTAACAGGACACAGGGTTCCAGAATCCACCCATGTCATGTTCCCAGGCCTCAGGGTTCCAGAATCCACCCATGTCATGTTCCCAGGCCTCAGGGTTCCAGAATCCACCCATGTCATGTTCCCAGGCCTCAGGGTTCCAGAATCCACCCATGTCATGTTCCCAGGCCTCAGGGTTCCAGAATCCACCCATGTCATGTTAACAGGACACAGGGTTCCAGAATCCACCCATGTCATGTTCCCAGGCCTCAGGGTTCCAGAATCCACCCATGTCATGTTCCCAGGCCTCAGGGTTCCAGAATAAAACCTCAGTCATGTTCCCAGGCCTCAGGGTTCCAGAACCAAGGCTCAGTTATGTTCCCAGGCCACAGTATTCCACAATCTAAACAGATGTCATGTTCCCAGGCCTAGGGGTTCCAGAATCCACCCATGTCATGTTCCCAGGCCTCAGGGTTCCAGAATAAAACCTCAGTCATGTTCCCAGGCCTCAGGGGTCCAGAACCAAGGCTCAGTTATGTTCCCAGGCCACAGTATTCCACAATCTAAACAGATGTCATGTTCCCAGGCCTCAGGGTTCCAGAATCCACCCATGTCATGTTCCCAGGCCTCAGGGTTCCAGAATCCACCCATGTCATGTTCCCAGGCCTCAGGGTTCCAGAATAAAACCTCAGTCATGTTCCCAGTCCACAGGGGTCCAGAACCAAGGCTCAGTTATGTTCCCAGGCCACAGGGGTCCAGAACCAAGGCTCAGTTATGTTCCCAGGCCACAGTATTCCACAATCTAAACAGATGTCATGTTCCCAGGCCTCAGGGTTCCAGAATCCACCCATGTCATGTTCCCAGGCCTCAGGGTTCCAGAATCCACCCATGTCATGTTAACAGGACACAGGGTTCCAGAATCCACCCATGTCATGTTAACAGGACACAGCGTTCCAGAATCCACCCATGTCATGTTCCCAGGCCTCAGGGTTCCAGAATCCACCCATGTCATGTTCCCAGGCCTCAGGGTTCCAGAATAAAACCTCAGTCATGTTCCCAGGCCTCAGGGTTCCAGAATCCACCCATGTCATGTTAACAGGACACAGGGTTCCAGAATCCACCCATGTCATGTTCCCAGGCCTCAGGGTTCCAGAATAAAACCTCAGTCATGTTCCCAGGCCTCAGGGTTCCAGAACCAAGGCTCAGTTATGTTCCCAGGCCACAGTATTCCACAATCTAAACAGATGTCATGTTCCCAGGCCTCAGGGTTCCAGAATCCACCCATGTCATGTTCCCAGGCCTCAGGGTTCCAGAATAAAACCTCAGTCATGTTCCCAGGCCTCAGGGGTCCAGAACCAAGGCTCAGTTATGTTCCCAGGCCACAGGGGTCCAGAACCAAGGCTCAGTTATGTTCCCAGGCCACAGTATTCCACAATCTAAACAGATGTCATGTTCCCAGGCCTCAGGGTTCCAGAATCCACCCATGTCATGTTCCCAGGCCTCAGGGTTCCAGAATCCACCCATGTCATGTTCCCAGGCCTCAGGGTTCCAGAATAAAACCTCAGTCATGTTCCCAGGCCTCAGGGTTCCAGAATCCACCCATGTCATGTTAACAGGACACAGGGTTCCAGAATCCACCCATGTTATGTTCCCAGGCCTCAGGGTTCCAGAATCCACCCATGTCATGTTCCCAGGCCTCAGGGTTCCAGAATAAAACCTCAGTCATGTTCCCAGGCCTCAGGGTTCCAGAATCCACCCATGTCATGTTAACAGGACACAGGGTTCCAGAATCCACCCATGTCATGTTAACAGGACACAGGGTTCCAGAATCCACCCATGTCATGTTCCCAGGCCTCAGGGTTCCAGAATCCACCCATGTCATGTTAACAGGACACAGGGTTCCAGAATCCACCCATGTCATGTTCCCAGGCCTCAGGGTTCCAGAATCCACCCATGTCATGTTCCCAGGCCTCAGGGTTCCAGAATAAAACCTCAGTCATGTTCCCAGGCCTCAGGGTTCCAGAACCAAGGCTCAGTTATGTTCCCAGGCCACAGTATTCCACAATCTAAACAGATGTCATGTTCCCAGGCCTCAGGGTTCCAGAATCCACCCATGTCATGTTCCCAGGCCTCAGGGTTCCAGAATAAAACCTCAGTCATGTTCCCAGGCCACAGGGGTCCAGAACCAAGGCTCAGTTATGTTCCCAGGCCACAGTATTCCACAATCTAAACAGATGTCATGTTCCCAGGCCTCAGGGTTCCAGAATCCACCCATGTCATGTTCCCAGGCCTCAGGGTTCCAGAATCCACCCATGTCATGTTCCCAGGCCTCAGGGTTCCAGAATAAAACCTCAGTCATGTTCCCAGTCCACAGGGGTCCAGAATCCACCCATGTCATGTTAACAGGACACAGGGTTCCAGAATCCACCCATGTCATGTTCCCAGGCCTCAGGGTTCCAGAATCCACCCATGTCATGTTCCCAGGCCTCAGGGTTCCAGAATCCACCCATGTCATGTTCCCAGGCCTCAGGGTTCCAGAATCCACCCATGTCATGTTCCCAGGCCTCAGGGTTCCAGAATCCACCCATGTCATGTTAACAGGACACAGGGTTCCAGAATCCACCCATGTCATGTTCCCAGGCCTCAGGGTTCCAGAATCCACCCATGTCATGTTCCCAGGCCTCAGGGTTCCAAAATAAAACCTCAGTCATGTTCCCAGGCCTCAGGGTTCCAGAATCCACCCATGTCATGTTAACAGGACACAGGGTTCCAGAATCCACCCATGTCATGTTCCCAGGCCTCAGGGTTCCAGAATCCACCCATGTCATGTTAACAGGACACAGGGTTCCAGAATCCACCCATGTCATGTTCCCAGGCCTCAGGGTTCCAGAATAAAACCTCAGTCATGTTCCCAGGCCTCAGGGTTCCAGAATCCACCCATGTCATGTTAACAGGACACTGGGTTCCAGAATCCACCCATGTCATGTTCCCAAGCCTCAGGGTTCCAGAATCCACCCATGTCATGTTCCCATGCCTCAGGGTTCCAGAATAAAACCTCAGTCATGTTCCCAGGCCTCAGGGTTCCAGAACCAAGGCTCAGTTATGTTCCCAGGCCACAGTATTCTACAATCTAAACAGATGTCATGTTCCCAGGCCTCAGGGTTCCAGAATCCACCCATGTCATGTTCCCAGGCCTCAGGGTTCCAGAATAAAACCTCAGTCATGTTCCCAGGCCTCAGGGTTCCAGAATCCACCCATGTCATATTAACAGGACACAGGGTTCCAGAATCCACCCATGTCATGTTCCCAGGCCTCAGGGTTCCAGAATCCACCCATGTCATGTTCCCAGGCCTCAGGGTTCCAGAATAAAACCTCAGTCATGTTCCCAGGCCTCAGGGTTCCAGAATCCACCCATGTCATGTTCCCAGGCCTCAGGGTTCCAGAATCCACCCATGTCATGTTAACAGGACACAGGGTTCCAGAATCCACCCATGTCATGTTCCCAGGCCTCAGGGTTCCAGAATCCACCCATGTCATGTTTACAGGCCTCAGGGTTCCAGAATCCACCCATGTCATGTTCCCAGGCCTCAGGGTTCCAGAATCCACCCATGTCATGTTCCCAGGCCTCAGGGTTCCAGAATCCACCCATGTCATGTTCCCAGGCCTCAGGGTTCCAGAATAAAACCTCAGTCATGTTCCCAGTCCACAGGGGTCCAGAACCAAGGCTCAGTTATGTTCCCAGGCCACAGGGGTCCAGAATCAATCCTCACTTATGTTCCCAGGCCACAGTATTCCACAATCTAAACAGATGTCATGTTCCCAGGCCTCAGGGTTCCAGAATCCACCCATGTCATGTTCCCAGGCCTCAGGGTTCCAGAATAAAACCTCAGTCATGTTCCCAGGCCTCAGGGTTCCAGAACCAAGGCTCAGTTATGTTCCCAGGCCACAGTATTCCACAATCTAAACAGATGTCATGTTCCCAGGCCTCAGGGTTCCAGAATCCACCCATGTCATGTTCCCAGGCCTCAGGGTTCCAGAATCCACCCATGTCATGTTAACAGGACACAGGGTTCCAGAATCCACCCATGTCATGTTAACAGGACACAGGGTTCCAGAATCCACCCATGTCATGTTCCCAGGCCTCAGGGTTCCAGAATCAACCCATGTCATGTTCCCAGGCCTCAGGGTTCCAGAATAAAACCTCAGTCATGTTCCCAGGCCTCAGGGTTCCAGAATCCACCCATGTCATGTTAACAGGACACAGGGTTCCAGAATCCACCCATGTCATGTTCCCAGGCCTCAGGGTTCCAGAATAAAACCTCAGTCATGTTCCCAGGCCTCAGGGTTCCAGAACCAAGGCTCAGTTATGTTCCCAGGCCACAGTATTCCACAATCTAAACAGATGTCATGTTCCCAGGCCTCAGGGTTCCAGAATCCACCCATGTCATGTTCCCAGGCCTCAGGGTTCCAGAATCCACCCATGTCATGTTCCCAGGCCTCAGGGTTCCAGAATAAAACCTCAGTCATGTTCCCAGGCCTCAGGGTTCCAGAATCCACCCATGTCATGTTAACAGGACACAGGGTTCCAGAATCCACCCATGTCATGTTCCCAGGCCTCAGGGTTCCAGAATCCACCCATGTCATGTTCCCAGGCCTCAGGGTTCCAGAATAAAACCTCAGTCATGTTCCCAGGCCTCAGGGTTCCAGAATCCACCCATGTCATGTTAACAGGACACAGGGTTCCAGAATCCACCCATGTCATGTTAACAGGACACAGGGTTCCAGAATCCACCCATGTCATGTTCCCAGGCCTCAGGGTTCCAGAATCCACCCATGTCATGTTAACAGGACACAGGGTTCCAGAATCCACCCATGTCATGTTCCCAGGCCTCAGGGTTCCAGAATCCACCCATGTCATGTTCCCAGGCCTCAGGGTTCCAGAATAAAACCTCAGTCATGTTCCCAGGCCACAGGGGTCCAGAACCAAGGCTCAGTTATGTTCCCAGGCCACAGTATTCCACAATCTAAACAGATGTCATGTTCCCAGGCCTCAGGGTTCCAGAATCCACCCATGTCATGTTCCCAGGCCTCAGGGTTCCAGAATAAAACCTCAGTCATGTTCCCAGGCCTCAGGGTTCCAGAATCCACCCATGTCATGTTAACAGGACACAGGGTTCCAGAATCCACCCATGTCATGTTCCCAGGCCTCAGGGTTCCAGAATCCACCCATGTCATGTTCCCAGGCCTCAGGGTTCCAGAATAAAACTTCAGTCATGTTCCCAGGCCTCAGGGTTCCAGAATCCACCCATGTCATGTTCCCAGGCCTCAGGGTTCCATAATCCACCCATGTCATGTTAACAGGACACAGGGTTCCAGAATCCACCCATGTCATGTTCCCAGGCCTCAGGGTTCCAGAATCCACCCATGTCATGTTAACAGGCCTCAGGGTTCCAGAATCCACCCATGTCATGTTCCCAGGCCTCAGGGTTCCAGAATCCACCCATGTAATGTTCCCAGGCCTCAGGGTTCCAGAATCCACCCATGTCATGTTCCCAGGCCTCAGGGTTCCAGAATCCACCCATGTCATGTTCCCAGGCCTCAGGGTTCCAGAATAAAACCTGAGACATGTTCCCAGGCCTCAGGGTTCCAGAACCAAGGCTCAGTTATGTTCCCAGGCCACAGTATTCCACAATCTAAACAGATGTCATGTTCCCAGGCCTCAGGGTTCCAGAATCCACCCATGTCATGTTAACAGGACACAGGGTTCCAGAATCCACCCATGTCATGTTAACAGGACACAGGGTTCCAGAATCCACCCATGTCATGTTCCCAGGCCTCAGGGTTCCAGAATAAAACCTCAGTCATGTTCCCAGGCCTCAGGGTTCCAGAATCCACCCATGTCATGTTAACAGGACACAGGGTTCCAGAATCCACCCATGTCATGTTCCCAGGCCTCAGGGTTCCAGAATACACCCATGTCATGTTAACAGGACACAGGGTTCCAGAATCCACCCATGTCATGTTTCCAGGCCTCAGGGTTCCAGAATAAAACCTCAGTCATGTTCCCAGGCCTCAGGGTTCCAGAATCCACCCATGTCATGTTAACAGGACACAGGGTTCCAGAATCCACCCATGTCATGTTCCCAGGCCTCAGGGTTCCAGAATCCACCCATGTCATGTTAACAGGACACAGGGTTCCAGAATCCACCCATGTCATGTTCCCAGGCCTCAGGGTTCCAGAATCCACCCATGTCATGTTCCCAGGCCTCAGGGTTCCAGAATCCACCCATGTCATGTTCCCAGGCCTCAGGGTTCCAGAATAAAACCTCAGTCATGTTCCCAGGCCTCAGGGTTCCAGAACCAAGGCTCAGTTATGTTCCCAGGCCACAGTATTCCACAATCTAAACAGATGTCATGTTCCCAGGCCTCAGGGTTCCAGAATCCACCCATGTCATGTTCCCAGGCCTCAGGGTTCCAGAATAAAACCTCAGTCATGTTCCCAGGCCTCAGGGTTCCAGAATCCACCCATGTCATGTTAACAGGACACAGGGTTCCAGAATCCACCCATGTCATGTTCCCAGGCCTCAGGGTTCCAGAATCCACCCATGTCATGTTCCCAGGCCTCAGGGTTCCAGAATAAAACCTCAGTCATGTTCCCAGGCCTCAGGGTTCCAGAATCCACCCATGTCATGTTCCCAGGCCTCAGGGTTCCATAATCCACCCATGTCATGTTAACAGGACACAGGGTTCCAGAATCCACCCATGTCATGTTCCCAGGCCTCAGGGTTCCAGAATCCACCCATGTCATGTTAACAGGCCTCAGGGTTCCAGAATCCACCCATGTCATGTTCCCAGGCCTCAGGGTTCCAGAATCCACCCATGTCATGTTCCCAGGCCTCAGGGTTCCAGAATCCACCCATGTCATGTTCCCAGGCCTCAGGGTTCCAGAATAAAACCTCAGTCATGTTCCCAGTCCACAGGGGTCCAGAACCAAGGCTCAGTTATGTTCCCAGGCCACAGGGGTCCAGAACCAAGGCTCAGTTATGTTCCCAGGCCACAGTATTCCACAATCTAAACAGATGTCATGTTCCCAGGCCTCAGGGTTCCAGAATCCACCCATGTCATGTTCCCAGGCCTCAGGGTTCCAGAATAAAACCTCAGTCATGTTCCCAGGCCTCAGGGGTCCAGAACCAAGGCTCAGTTATGTTCCCAGGCCACAGTATTCCACAATCTAAACAGATGTCATGTTCCCAGGCCTCAGGGTTCCAGAATCCACCCATGTCATGTTCCCAGGCCTCAGGGTTCCAGAATCCACCCATGTCATGTTAACAGGACACAGGGTTCCAGAATCCACCCATGTCATGTTAACAGGACACAGCGTTCCAGAATCCACCCATGTCATGTTCCCAGGCCTCAGGGTCCCAGAACCCACCCATGTCATGTTCCCAGGCCTCAGGGTTCCAGAATCCACCCATGTCATGTTCCCAGGCCTCAGGGTTCCAGAATAAAACCTCAGTCATGTTCCCAGTCCACAGGGGTCCAGAACCAAGGCTCAGTTATGTTCCCAGGCCACAGGGGTCCAGAATCAATCCTCAGTTATGTTCCCAGGCCACAGTATTCCACAATCTAAACAGATGTCATGTTCCCAGGCCTCAGGGTTCCAGAATCCACCCATGTCATGTTCCCAGGCCTCAGGGTTCCAGAATAAAACCTCAGTCATGTTCCCAGGCCTCAGGGTTCCAGAACCAAGGCTCAGTTATGTTCCCAGGCCACAGTATTCCACAATCTAAACAGATGTCATGTTCCCAGGCCTCAGGGTTCCAGAATCCACCCATGTCATGTTCCCAGGCCTCAGGGTTCCAGAATCCACCCATGTCATGTTAACAGGACACAGGGTTCCAGAATCCACCCATGTCATGTTAACAGGACACAGGGTTCCAGAATCCACCCATGTCATGTTCCCAGGCCGCAGGGTTCCAGAATCCACCCATGTCATGTTCCCAGGCCTCAGGGTTCCAGAATAAAACCTCAGTCATATTCCCAGTCCACAGGGGTCCAGAATCAATCCTCAGTTATGTTCCCAGGCCACAGTATTCCACAATCTAAACAGATGTCATGTTCCCAGGCCTCAGGGTTCCAGAATCCACCCATGTCATGTTCCCAGGCCTCAGGGTTCCAGAATCCACCCATGTCATGTTCCCAGGTCTCAGGGTTCCAGAATAAAACCTCAGTCATGTTCCCAGTCCACAGGGGTCCAGAACCAAGGCTCAGTTATGTTCCCAGGCCACAGGGGTCCAGAACCAAGGCTCAGTTATGTTCCCAGGCCACAGTATTCCACAATCTAAACAGATGTCATGTTCCCAGGCCTCAGGGTTCCAGAATCCACCCATGTCATGTTCCCAGGCCTCAGGGTTCCAGAATAAAACCTCAGTCATGTTCCCAGGCCTCAGGGGTCCAGAACCAAGGCTCAGTTATGTTCCCAGGCCACAGTATTCCACAATCTAAACAGATGTCATGTTCCCAGGCCTCAGGGTTCCAGAATCCACCCATGTCATGTTCCCAGGCCTCAGGGTTCCAGAATCCACCCATGTCATGTTAACAGGACACAGGGTTCCAGAATCCACCCATGTCATGTTAACAGGACACAGCGTTCCAGAATCCACCCATGTCATGTTCCCAGGCCTCAGGGTTCCAGAATCCACCCATGTCATGTTCCCAGGCCTCAGGGTTCCAGAATAAAACCTCAGTCATGTTCCCAGGCCTCAGGGTTCCAGAATCCACCCATGTCATGTTAACAGGACACAGGGTTCCAGAATCCACCCATGTCATGTTCCCAGGCCTCAGGGTTCCAGAATAAAACCTCAGTCATGTTCCCAGGCCTCAGGGGTCCAGAACCAAGGCTCAGTTATGTTCCCAGGCCACAGGGGTCCAGAACCAAGGCTCAGTTATGTTCCCAGGCCACAGTATTCCACAATCTAAACAGATGTCATGTTCCCAGGCCTCAGGGTTCCAGAATCCACCCATGTCATGTTCCCAGGCCTCAGGGTTCCAGAATCCACCCATGTCATGTTCCCAGGCCTCAGGGTTCCAGAATAAAACCTCAGTCATGTTCCCAGGCCTCAGGGTTCCAGAATCCACCCATGTCATGTTAACAGGACACAGGGTTCCAGAATCCACCCATGTCATGTTCCCAGGCCTCAGGGTTCCAGAATCCACCCATGTCATGTTCCCAGGCCTCAGGGTTCCAGAATAAAACCTCAGTCATGTTCCCAGGCGTCAGGGTTCCAGAATCCACCCATGTCATGTTAACAGGACACAGGGTTCCAGAATCCACCCATGTCATGTTAACAGGACACAGGGTTCCAGAATCCACCCATGTCATGTTCCCAGGCCTCAGGGTTCCAGAATCCACCCATGTCATGTTAACAGGACACAGGGTTCCAGAATCCACCCATGTCATGTTCCCAGGCCTCAGGGTTCCAGAATCCACCCATGTCATGTTCCCAGGCCTCAGGGTTCCAGAATAAAACCTCAGTCATGTTCCCAGGCCACAGGGGTCCAGAACCAAGGCTCAGTTATGTTCCCAGGCCACAGTATTCCACAATCTAAACAGATGTCATGTTCCCAGGCCTCAGGGTTCCAGAATCCACCCATGTCATGTTCCCAGGCCTCAGGGTTCCAGAATAAAACCTCAGTCATGTTCCCAGGCCTCAGGGTTCCAGAATCCACCCATGTCATGTTAACAGGACACAGGGTTCCAGAATCCACCCATGTCATGTTCCCAGGCCTCAGGGTTCCAGAATCCACCCATGTCATGTTCCCAGGCCTCAGGGTTCCAGAATCCACCAATGTCATGTTCCCAGGCCTCAGGGTTCCAGAATAAAACTTCAGTCATGTTCCCAGGCCTCAGGGTTCCAGAATCCACCCATGTCATGTTCCCAGGCCTCAGGGTTCCATAATCCACCCATGTCATGTTAACAGGACACAGGGTTCCAGAATCCACCCATGTCATGTTCCCAGGCCTCAGGGTTCCAGAATCCACCCATGTCATGTTAACAGGCCTCAGGGTTCCAGAATCCACCCATGTCATGTTCCCAGGCCTCAGGGTTCCAGAATCCACCCATGTCATGTTCCCAGGCCTCAGGGTTCCAGAATCCACCCATGTCATGTTCCCAGGCCTCAGGGTTCCAGAATAAAACCTCAGTCATGTTCCCAGTCCACAGGGGTCCAGAACCAAGGCTCAGTTATGTTCCCAGGCCACAGGGGTCCAGAATCAATCCTCAGTTATGTTCCCAGGCCACAGTATTCCACAATCTAAACAGATGTCATGTTCCCAGGCCTCAGGGTTCCAGAATCCACCCATGTCATGTTCCCAGGCCTCAGGGTTCCAGAATAAAACCTCAGTCATGTTCCCAGGCCTCAGGGTTCCAGAACCAAGGCTCAGTTATGTTCCCAGGCCACAGTATTCCACAATCTAAACAGATGTCATGTTCCCAGGCCTCAGGGTTCCAGAATCCACCCATGTCATGTTCCCAGGCCTCAGGGTTCCAGAATCCACCCATGTCATGTTAACAGGACACAGGGTTCCAGAATCCACCCATGTCATGTTAACAGGACACAGGGTTCCAGAATCCACCCATGTCATGTTCCCAGGCCTCAGGGTTCCAGAATCCACCCATGTCATGTTCCCAGGCCTCAGGGTTCCAGAATAAAACCTCAGTCATGTTCCCAGTCCACAGGGGTCCAGAATCAATCCTCAGTTATGTTCCCAGGCCACAGTATTCCACAATCTAAACAGATGTCATGTTCCCAGGCCTCAGGGTTCCAGAATCCACCCATGTCATGTTCCCAGGCCTCAGGGTTCCAGAATCCACCCATGTCATGTTCCCAGGCCTCAGGGTTCCAGAATAAAACCTCAGTCATGTTCCCAGTCCACAGGGGTCCAGAACCAAGGCTCAGTTATGTTCCCAGGCCACAGGGGTCCAGAATCAATCCTCAGTTATGTTCCCAGGCCACAGTATTCCACAATCTAAACAGATGTCATGTTCCCAGGCCTCAGGGTTCCAGAATCCACCCATGTCATGTTCCCAGGCCTCAGGGTTCCAGAATAAAACCTCAGTCATGTTCCCAGGCCTCAGGGTTCCAGAACCAAGGCTCAGTTATGTTCCCAGGCCACAGTATTCCACAATCTAAACAGATGTCATGTTCCCAGGCCTCAGGGTTCCAGAATCCACCCATGTCATGTTCCCAGGCCTCAGGGTTCCAGAATCCACCCATGTCATGTTAACAGGACACAGGGTTCCAGAATCCACCCATGTCATGTTAACAGGACACAGGGTTCCAGAATCCACCCATGTCATGTTCCCAGGCCTCAGGGGTCCAGAATCCACCCATGTCATGTTCCCAGGCCTCAGGGTTCCAGAATAAAACCTCAGTCATGTTCCCAGTCCACAGGGGTCCAGAATCAATCCTCAGTTATGTTCCCAGGCCACAGTATTCCACAATCTAAACAGATGTCATGTTCCCAGGCCTCAGGGTTCCAGAATCCACCCATGTCATGTTCCCAGGCCTCAGGGTTCCAGAATCCACCCATGTCATGTTCCCAGGCCTCAGGTTTCCAGAATAAAACCTCAGTCATGTTCCCAGTCCACAGGGGTCCAGAACCAAGGCTCAGTTATGTTCCCAGGCCACAGGGGTCCAGAACCAAGGCTCAGTTATGTTCCCAGGCCACAGTATTCCACAATCTAAACAGATGTCATGTTCCCAGGCCTCAGGGTTCCAGAATCCACCCATGTCATGTTCCCAGGCCTCAGGGTTCCAGAATAAAACCTCAGTCATGTTCCCAGGCCTCAGGGGTCCAGAACCAAGGCTCAGTTATGTTCCCAGGCCACAGTATTCCACAATCTAAACAGATGTCATGTTCCCAGGCCTCAGGGTTCCAGAATCCACCCATGTCATGTTCCCAGGCCTCAGGGTTCCAGAATCCACCCATGTCATGTTAACAGGACACAGGGTTCCAGAATCCACCCATGTCATGTTAACAGGACACAGCGTTCCAGAATCCACCCATGTCATGTTCCCAGGCCTCAGGGTTCCAGAATCCACCCATGTCATGTTCCCAGGCCTCAGGGTTCCAGAATAAAACCTCAGTCATGTTCCCAGGCCTCAGGGTTCCAGAATCCACCCATGTCATGTTAACAGGACACAGGGTTCCAGAATCCACCCATGTCATGTTCCCAGGCCTCAGGGTTCCAGAATAAAACCTCAGTCATGTTCCCAGGCCTCAGGGTTCCAGAACCAAGGCTCAGTTATGTTCCCAGGCCACAGTATTCCACAATCTAAACAGATGTCATGTTCCCAGGCCTCAGGGTTCCAGAATCCACCCATGTCATGTTCCCAGGCCTCAGGGTTCCAGAATAAAACCTCAGTCATGTTCCCAGGCCTCAGGGGTCCAGAACCAAGGCTCAGTTATGTTCCCAGGCCACAGGGGTCCAGAACCAAGGCTCAGTTATGTTCCCAGGCCACAGTATTCCACAATCTAAACAGATGTCATGTTCCCAGGCCTCAGGGTTCCAGAATCCACCCATGTCATGTTCCCAGGCCTCAGGGTTCCAGAATCCACCCATGTCATGTTCCCAGGCCTCAGGGTTCCAGAATAAAACCTCAGTCATGTTCCCAGGCCTCAGGGTTCCAGAATCCACCCATGTCATGTTAACAGGACACAGGGTTCCAGAATCCACCCATGTCATGTTCCCAGGCCTCAGGGTTCCAGAATCCACCCATGTCATGTTCCCAGGCCTCAGGGTTCCAGAATAAAACCTCAGTCATGTTCCCAGGCCTCAGGGTTCCAGAATCCACCCATGTCATGTTAACAGGACACAGGGTTCCAGAATCCACCCATGTCATGTTAACAGGACACAGGGTTCCAGAATCCACCCATGTCATGTTCCCAGGCCTCAGGGTTCCAGAATCCACCCATGTCATGTTAACAGGACACAGGGTTCCAGAATCCACCCATGTCATGTTCCCAGGCCTCAGGGTTCCAGAATCCACCCATGTCATGTTCCCAGGCCTCAGGGTTCCAGAATA
Organism: Balaenoptera physalus; assembly: GCF_965194825.1. Classification (NCBI taxonomy): domain Eukaryota; kingdom Metazoa; phylum Chordata; class Mammalia; order Artiodactyla; family Balaenopteridae; genus Balaenoptera; species Balaenoptera physalus. Next base: position 227,545 of record NW_028125547.1, read on the forward strand.
AAACCTCAGTCATGTTCCCAGGCCACAGGGGTCCAGAACCAAGGCTCAGTTATGTTCCCAGGCCACAGTATTCCACAATCTAAACAGATGTCATGTTCCCAGGCCTCAGGGTTCCAGAATCCACCCATGTCATGTTCCCAGGCCTCAGGGTTCCAGAATAAAACCTCAGTCATGTTCCCAGTCCACAGGGTTCCAGAATCCACCCATGTCATGTTAACAGGACACAGGGTTCCAGAATCCACCCATGTCATGTTCCCAGGCCTCAGGGTTCCAGAATAAAACCTCAGTCATGTTCCCAGGCCTCAGGGTTCCAGAACCAAGGCTCAGTTATGTTCCCAGGCCACAGTATTCCACAATCTAAACAGATGTCATGTTCCCAGGCCTCAGGGTTCCAGAATCCACCCATGTCATGTTCCCAGGCCTCAGGGTTCCAGAATCCACCCATGTCATGTTCCCAGGCCTCAGGGTTCCAGAATAAAACCTCAGTCATGTTCCCAGGCCTCAGGGTTCCAGAATCCACCCATGTCATGTTAACAGGACACAGGGTTCCAGAATCCACCCATGTCATGTTCCCAGGCCTCAGGGTTCCAGAATCCACCCATGTCATGTTCCCAGGCCTCAGGGTTCCAGAATAAAACCTCAGTCATGTTCCCAGGCCTCAGGGTTCCAGAATCCACCCATGTCATGTTAACAGGACACAGGGTTCCAGAATCCACCCATGTCATGTTAACAGGACACAGGGTTCCAGAATCCACCCATGTCATGTTCCCAGGCCTCAGGGTTCCAGAATCCACCCATGTCATGTTAACAGGACACAGGGTTCCAGAATCCACCCATGTCATGTTCCCAGGCCTCAGGGTTCCAGAATCCACCCATGTCATGTTCCCAGGCCTCAGGGTTCCAGAATAAAACCTCAGTCATGTTCCCAGGCCACAGGGGTCCAGAACCAAGGCTCAGTTATGTTCCCAGGCCACAGTATTCCACAATCTAAACAGATGTCATGTTCCCAGGCCTCAGGGTTCCAGAATCCACCCATGTCATGTTCCCAGGCCTCAGGGTTCCAGAATAAAACCTCAGTCATGTTCCCAGGCCTCAGGGTTCCAGAATCCACCCATGTCATGTTAACAGGACACAGGGTTCCAGAATCCACCCATGTCATGTTCCCAGGCCTCAGGGTTCCAGAATCCACCCATGTCATGTTCCCAGGCCTCAGGGTTCCAGAATAAAACTTCAGTCATGTTCCCAGGCCTCAGGGTTCCAGAATCCACCCATGTCATGTTCCCAGGCCTCAGGGTTCCATAATCCACCCATGTCATGTTAACAGGACACAGGGTTCCAGAATCCACCCATGTCATGTTCCCAGGCCTCAGGGTTCCAGAATCCACCCATGTCATGTTAACAGGCCTCAGGGTTCCAGAATCCACCCATGTCATGTTCCCAGGCCTCAGGGTTCCAGAATCCACCCATGTAATGTTCCCAGGCCTCAGGGTTCCAGAATCCACCCATGTCATGTTCCCAGGCCTCAGGGTTCCAGAATCCACCCATGTCATGTTCCCAGGCCTCAGGGTTCCAGAATAAAACCTCAGTCATGTTCCCAGGCCTCAGGGTTCCAGAACCAAGGCTCAGTTATGTTCCCAGGCCACAGTATTCCACAATCTAAACAGATGTCATGTTCCCAGGCCTCAGGGTTCCAGAATCCACCCATGTCATGTTCCCAGGCCTCAGGGTTCCAGAATAAAACCTCAGTCATGTTCCCAGGCCTCAGGGGTCCAGAACCAAGGCTCAGTTATGTTCCCAGGCCACAGGGGTCCAGAACCAAGGCTCAGTTATGTTCCCAGGCCACAGGGGTCCAGAATCAATCCTCAGTTATGTTCCCAGGCCACAGTATTCCACAATCTAAACAGATGTCATGTTCCCAGGCCTCAGGGTTCCAGAATCCACCCATGTCATGTTAACAGGACACAGGGTTCCAGAATCCACCCATGTCATGTTAACAGGACACAGGGTTCCAGAATCCACCCATGTCATGTTCCCAGGCCTCAGGGTTCCAGAATAAAACCTCAGTCATGTTCCCAGGCCTCAGGGTTCCAGAATCCACCCATGTCATGTTAACAGGACACAGGGTTCCAGAATCCACCCATGTCATGTTCCCAGGCCTCAGGGTTCCAGAATCCACCCATGTCATGTTAACAGGACACAGGGTTCCAGAATCCACCCATGTCATGTTTCCAGGCCTCAGGGTTCCAGAATAAAACCTCAGTCATGTTCCCAGGCCTCAGGGTTCCAGAATCCACCCATGTCATGTTAACAGGACACAGGGTTCCAGAATCCACCCATGTCATGTTCCCAGGCCTCAGGGTTCCAGAATCCACCCATGTCATGTTAACAGGACACAGGGTTCCAGAATCCACCCATGTCATGTTCCCAGGCCTCAGGGTTCCAGAATCCACCCATGTCATGTTCCCAGGCCTCAGGGTTCCAGAATCCACCCATGTCATGTTCCCAGGCCTCAGGGTTCCAGAATAAAACCTCAGTCATGTTCCCAGGCCTCAGGGTTCCAGAACCAAGGCTCAGTTATGTTCCCAGGCCACAGTATTCCACAATCTAAACAGATGTCATGTTCCCAGGCCTCAGGGTTCCAGAATCCACCCATGTCATGTTCCCAGGCCTCAGGGTTCCAGAATAAAACCTCAGTCATGTTCCCAGGCCTCAGGGTTCCAGAATCCACCCATGTCATGTTAACAGGACACAGGGTTCCAGAATCCACCCATGTCATGTTCCCAGGCCTCAGGGTTCCAGAATCCACCCATGTCATGTTCCCAGGCCTCAGGGTTCCAGAATAAAACCTCAGTCATGTTCCCAGGCCTCAGGGTTCCAGAATCCACCCATGTCATGTTCCCAGGCCTCAGGGTTCCAGAATCCACCCATGTCATGTTCCCAGGCCTCAGGGTTCCAGAATAAAACCTCAGTCATGTTCCCAGGCCTCAGGGGTCCAGAACCAAGGCTCAGTTATGTTCCCAGGCCACAGTATTCCACAATCTAAACAGATGTCATGTTCCCAGGCCTCAGGGTTCCAGAATCCACCCATGTCATGTTCCCAGGCCTCAGGGTTCCAGAATCCACCCATGTCATGTTAACAGGACACAGGGTTCCAGAATCCACCCATGTCATGTTAACAGGACACAGCGTTCCAGAATCCACCCATGTCATGTTCCCAGGCCTCAGGGTTCCAGAACCCACCCATGTCATGTTCCCAGGCCTCAGGGTTCCAGAATCCACCCATGTCATGTTCCCAGGCCTCAGGGTTCCAGAATAAAACCTCAGTCATGTTCCCAGTCCACAGGGGTCCAGAACCAAGGCTCAGTTATGTTCCCAGGCCACAGGGGTCCAGAATCAATCCTCAGTTATGTTCCCAGGCCACAGTATTCCACAATCTAAACAGATGTCATGTTCCCAGGCCTCAGGGTTCCAGAATCCACCCATGTCATGTTCCCAGGCCTCAGGGTTCCAGAATAAAACCTCAGTCATGTTCCCAGGCCTCAGGGTTCCAGAACCAAGGCTCAGTTATGTTCCCAGGCCACAGTATTCCACAATCTAAACAGATGTCATGTTCCCAGGCCTCAGGTTTCCAGAATCCACCCATGTCATGTTCCCAGGCCTCAGGGTTCCAGAATCCACCCATGTCATGTTAACAGGACACAGGGTTCCAGAATCCACCCATGTCATGTTAACAGGACACAGGGTTCCAGAATCCACCCATGTCATGTTCCCAGGCCTCAGGGTTCCAGAATCCACCCATGTCATGTTCCCAGGCCTCAGGGTTCCAGAATAAAACCTCAGTCATATTCCCAGTCCACAGGGGTCCAGAATCAATCCTCAGTTATGTTCCCAGGCCACAGTATTCCACAATCTAAACAGATGTCATGTTCCCAGTCCTCAGGGTTCCAGAATCCACCCATGTCATGTTCCCAGGCCTCAGGGTTCCAGAATCCACCCATGTCATGTTCCCAGGTCTCAGGGTTCCAGAATAAAACCTCAGTCATGTTCCCAGTCCACAGGGGTCCAGAACCAAGGCTCAGTTATGTTCCCAGGCCACAGGGGTCCAGAACCAAGGCTCAGTTATGTTCCCAGGCCACAGTATTCCACAATCTAAACAGATGTCATGTTCCCAGGCCTCAGGGTTCCAGAATCCACCCATGTCATGTTCCCAGGCCTCAGGGTTCCAGAATAAAACCTCAGTCATGTTCCCAGGCCTCAGGGGTCCAGAACCAAGGCTCAGTTATGTTCCCAGGCCACAGTATTCCACAATCTAAACAGATGTCATGTTCCCAGGCCTCAGGGTTCCAGAACCACCCATGTCATGTTCCCAGGCCTCAGGGTTCCAGAATCCACCCATGTCATGTTAACAGGACACAGGGTTCCAGAATCCACCCATGTCATGTTAACAGGACACAGCGTTCCAGAATCCACCCATGTCATGTTCCCAGGCCTCAGGGTTCCAGAATCCACCCATGTCATGTTCCCAGGCCTCAGGGTTCCAGAATAAAACCTCAGTCATGTTCCCAGGCCTCAGGGTTCCAGAATCCACCCATGTCATGTTAACAGGACACAGGGTTCCAGAATCCACCCATGTCATGTTCCCAGGCCTCAGGGTTCCAGAATAAAACCTCAGTCATGTTCCCAGGCCTCAGGGGTCCAGAACCAAGGCTCAGTTATGTTCCCAGGCCACAGGGGTCCAGAACCAAGGCTCAGTTATGTTCCCAGGCCACAGTATTCCACAATCTAAACAGATGTCATGTTCCCAGGCCTCAGGGTTCCAGAATCCACCCATGTCATGTTCCCAGGCCTCAGGGTTCCAGAATCCACCCATGTCATGTTCCCAGGCCTCAGGGTTCCAGAATAAAACCTCAGTCATGTTCCCAGGCCTCAGGGTTCCAGAATCCACCCATGTCATGTTAACAGGACACAGGGTTCCAGAATCCACCCATGTCATGTTCCCAGGCCTCAGGGTTCCAGAATCCACCCATGTCATGTTCCCAGGCCTCAGGGTTCCAGAATAAAACCTCAGTCATGTTCCCAGGCGTCAGGGTTCCAGAATCCACCCATGTCATGTTAACAGGACACAGGGTTCCAGAATCCACCCATGTCATGTTAACAGGACACAGGGTTCCAGAATCCACCCATGTCATGTTCCCAGGCCTCAGGGTTCCAGAATCCACCCATGTCATGTTAACAGGACACAGGGTTCCAGAATCCACCCATGTCATGTTCCCAGGCCTCAGGGTTCCAGAATCCACCCATGTCATGTTCCCAGGCCTCAGGGTTCCAGAATAAAACCTCAGTCATGTTCCCAGGCCACAGGGGTCCAGAACCAAGGCTCAGTTATGTTCCCAGGCCACAGTATTCCACAATCTAAACAGATGTCATGTTCCCAGGCCTCAGGGTTCCAGAATCCACCCATGTCATGTTCCCAGGCCTCAGGGTTCCAGAATAAAACCTCAGTCATGTTCCCAGGCCTCAGGGTTCCAGAATCCACCCATGTCATGTTAACAGGACACAGGGTTCCAGAATCCACCCATGTCATGTTCCCAGGCCTCAGGGTTCCAGAATCCACCCATGTCATGTTCCCAGGCCTCAGGGTTCCAGAATAAAACTTCAGTCATGTTCCCAGGCCTCAGGGTTCCAGAATCCACCCATGTCATGTTCCCAGGCCTCAGGGTTCCATAATCCACCCATGTCATGTTAACAGGACACAGGGTTCCAGAATCCACCCATGTCATGTTCCCAGGCCTCAGGGTTCCAGAATCCACCCATGTCATGTTAACAGGCCTCAGGGTTCCAGAATCCACCCATGTCATGTTCCCAGGCCTCAGGGTTCCAGAATCCACCCATGTCATGTTCCCAGGCCTCAGGGTTCCAGAATCCACCCATGTCATGTTCCCAGGCCTCAGGGTTCCAGAATAAAACCTCAGTCATGTTCCCAGTCCACAGGGGTCCAGAACCAAGGCTCAGTTATGTTCCCAGGCCACAGGGGTCCAGAATCAATCCTCAGTTATGTTCCCAGGCCACAGTATTCCACAATCTAAACAGATGTCATGTTCCCAGGCCTCAGGGTTCCAGAATCCACCCATGTCATGTTCCCAGGCCTCAGGGTTTCAGAATAAATCCTCAGTCATGTTCCCAGGCCTCAGGGTTCCAGAACCAAGGCTCAGTTATGTTCCCAGGCCACAGTATTCCACAATCTAAACAGATGTCATGTTCCCAGGCCTCAGGGTTCCAGAATCCACCCATGTCATGTTCCCAGGCCTCAGGGTTCCAGAATCCACCCATGTCATGTTAACAGGACACAGGGTTCCAGAATCCACCCATGTCATGTTAACAGGACACAGGGTTCCAGAATCCACCCATGTCATGTTCCCAGGCCTCAGGGGTCCAGAATCCACCCATGTCATGTTCCCAGGCCTCAGGGTTCCAGAATAAAACCTCAGTCATGTTCCCAGTCCACAGGGGTCCAGAATCAATCCTCAGTTATGTTCCCAGGCCACAGTATTCCACAATCTAAACAGATGTCATGTTCCCAGGCCTCAGGGTTCCAGAATCCACCCATGTCATGTTCCCAGGCCTCAGGGTTCCAGAATCCACCCATGTCATGTTCCCAGGCCTCAGGTTTCCAGAATAAAACCTCAGTCATGTTCCCAGTCCACAGGGGTCCAGAACCAAGGCTCAGTTATGTTCCCAGGCCACAGGGGTCCAGAACCAAGGCTCAGTTATGTTCCCAGGCCACAGTATTCCACAATCTAAACAGATGTCATGTTCCCAGGCCTCAGGGTTCCAGAATCCACCCATGTCATGTTCCCAGGCCTCAGGGTTCCAGAATAAAACCTCAGTCATGTTCCCAGGCCTCAGGGGTCCAGAACCAAGGCTCAGTTATGTTCCCAGGCCACAGTATTCCACAATCTAAACAGATGTCATGTTCCCAGGCCTCAGGGTTCCAGAATCCACCCATGTCATGTTCCCAGGCCTCAGGGTTCCAGAATCCACCCATGTCATGTTAACAGGACACAGGGTTCCAGAATCCACCCATGTCATGTTAACAGGACACAGCGTTCCAGAATCCACCCATGTCATGTTCCCAGGCCTCAGGGTTCCAGAATCCACCCATGTCATGTTCCCAGGCCTCAGGGTTCCAGAATAAAACCTCAGTCATGTTCCCAGGCCTCAGGGTTCCAGAATCCACCCATGTCATGTTAACAGGACACAGGGTTCCAGAATCCACCCATGTCATGTTCCCAGGCCTCAGGGTTCCAGAATAAAACCTCAGTCATGTTCCCAGGCCTCAGGGTTCCAGAACCAAGGCTCAGTTATGTTCCCAGGCCACAGTATTCCACAATCTAAACAGATGTCATGTTCCCAGGCCTCAGGGTTCCAGAATCCACCCATGTCATGTTCCCAGGCCTCAGGGTTCCAGAATAAAACCTCAGTCATGTTCCCAGGCCTCAGGGGTCCAGAACCAAGGCTCAGTTATGTTCCCAGGCCACAGGGGTCCAGAACCAAGGCTCAGTTATGTTCCCAGGCCACAGTATTCCACAATCTAAACAGATGTCATGTTCCCAGGCCTCAGGGTTCCAGAATCCACCCATGTCATGTTCCCAGGCCTCAGGGTTCCAGAATCCACCCATGTCATGTTCCCAGGCCTCAGGGTTCCAGAATAAAACCTCAGTCATGTTCCCAGGCCTCAGGGTTCCAGAATCCACCCATGTCATGTTAACAGGACACAGGGTTCCAGAATCCACCCATGTCATGTTCCCAGGCCTCAGGGTTCCAGAATCCACCCATGTCATGTTCCCAGGCCTCAGGGTTCCAGAATAAAACCTCAGTCATGTTCCCAGGCCTCAGGGTTCCAGAATCCACCCATGTCATGTTAACAGGACACAGGGTTCCAGAATCCACCCATGTCATGTTAACAGGACACAGGGTTCCAGAATCCACCCATGTCATGTTCCCAGGCCTCAGGGTTCCAGAATAAAACCTCAGTCATGTTCCCAGGCCACAGGGGTCCAGAACCAAGGCTCAGTTATGTTCCCAGGCCACAGTATTCCACAATCTAAACAGATGTCATGTTCCCAGGCCTCAGGGTTCCAGAATCCACCCATGTCATGTTCCCAGGCCTCAGGGTTCCAGAATCCACCCATGTCATGTTCCCAGGCCTCAGGGTTCCAGAATAAAACCTCAGTCATGTTCCCAGTCCACAGGGGTCCAGAATCCACCCATGTCATGTTAACAGGACACAGGGTTCCAGAATCCACCCATGTCATGTTCCCAGGCCTCAGGGTTCCAGAATCCACCCATGTCATGTTCCCAGGCCTCAGGGTTCCAGAATAAAACCTCAGTCATGTTCCCAGGCCTCAGGGTTCCAGAACCAAGGCTCAGTTATGTTCCCAGGCCACAGTATTCCACAATCTAAACAGATGTCATGTTCCCAGGCCTCAGGGTTTCAGAATCCACCCATGTCATGTTCCCAGGCCTCAGGGTTCCAGAATAAAACCTCAGTCATGTTCCCAGGCCACAGGGGTCCAGAACCAAGGCTCAGTTATGTTCCCAGGCCACAGGGGTCCTGAACCAAGGCTCAGTTATGTTCCCAGGCCACAGTAGTCCACAATCTAAACAGATGTCATGTTCCCAGGCCTCAGGGTTCCAGAATCCACCCATGTCATGTTCCCAGGCCTCAGGGTTCCAGAATCCACCCATGTCATGTTCCCAGGCCTCAGGGGTCCAGAATAAAACCTCAGTCATGTTCCCAGGCCTCAGGGTTCCAGAACCAAGGCTCAGTTATGTTCCCAGGCCACAGTATTCCACAATCTAAACAGATGTCATGTTCCCAGGCCTCAGGGTTCCAGAATCCACCCATGTCATGTTCCCAGGCCTCAGGGTTCCAGAATAAAACCTCAGTCATGTTCCCAGTCCACAGGGGTCCAGAACCAAGGCTCAGTTATGTTCCCAGGCCACAGGGGTCCAGAACCAAGGCTCAGTTATGTTCCCAGGCCACAGGGGTCCAGAATCAATCCTCAGTTATGTTCCCAGGCCACAGTATTCCACAATCTAAACAGATGTCATGTTCCCAGGCCTCAGGGTTCCAGAATCCACCCATGTCATGTTAACAGGACACAGGGTTCCAGAATCCACCCATGTCATGTTAACAGGACACAGGGTTCCAGAATCCACCCATGTCATGTTCCCAGGCCTCAGGGTTCCAGAATAAAACCTCAGTCATGTTCCCAGGCCTCAGGGTTCCAGAATCCACCCATGTCATGTTAACAGGACACAGGGTTCCAGAATCCACCCATGTCATGTTCCCAGGCCTCAGGGTTCCAGAATCCACCCATGTCATGTTAACAGGACACAGGGTTCCAGAATCCACCCATGTCATGTTCCCAGGCCTCAGGGTTCCAGAATAAAACCTCAGTCATGTTCCCAGGCCTCAGGGTTCCAGAATCCACCCATGGCATGTTAACAGGACACAGGGTTCCAGAATCCACCCATGTCATGTTCCCAGGCCTCAGGGTTCCAGAATCCACCCATGTCATGTTAACAGGACACAGGGTTCCAGAATCCACCCATGTCATGTTCCCAGGCCTCAGGGTTCCAGAATCCACCCATGTCATGTTCCCAGGCCTCAGGGTTCCAGAATCCACCCATGTCATGTTCCCAGGCCTCACGGTTCCAGAATAAAACCTCAGTCATGTTCCCAGGCTCAGGGTTCCAGAATCCACCCATGTCATGTTAACAGGACACAGGGTTCCAGAATCCACCCATGTCATGTTCCCAGGCCTCAGGGTTCCAGAATCCACCCATGTCATGTTCCCAGGCCTCAGGGTTCCAGAATAAAACCTCAGTCATGTTCCCAGGCCTCAGGGTTCCAGAATCCACCCATGTCATGTTCCCAGGCCTCAGGGTTCCAGAATCCACCCATGTCATGTTAACAGGACACAGGGTTCCAGAATCCACCCATGTCATGTTCCCAGGCCTCAGGGTTCCAGAATCCACCCATGTCATGTTAACAGGCCTCAGGGTTCCAGAATCCACCCATGTCATGTTCCCAGGCCTCAGGGTTCCAGAATCCACCCATGTCATGTTCCCAGGCCTCAGGGTTCCAGAATCCACCCATGTCATGTTCCCAGGCCTCAGGGTTCCAGAATAAAACCTCAGTCATGTTCCCAGTCCACAGGGGTCCAGAACCAAGGCTCAGTTATGTTCCCAGGCCACAGGGGTCCAGAATCAATCCTCAGTTATGTTCCCAGGCCACAGTATTCCACAATCTAAACAGATGTCATGTTCCCAGGCCTCAGGGTTCCAGAATCCACCCATGTCATGTTCCCAGGCCTCAGGGTTCCAGAATAAAACCTCAGTCATGTTCCCAGGCCTCAGGGTTCCAGAACCAAGGCTCAGTTATGTTCCCAGGCCACAGTATTCCACAATCTAAACAGATGTCATGTTCCCAGGCCTCAGGGTTCCAGAATCCACCCATGTCATGTTCCCAGGCCTCAGGGTTCCAGAATCCACCCATGTCATGTTAACAGGACACAGGGTTCCAGAATCCACCCATGTCATGTTAACAGGACACAGGGTTCCAGAATCCACCCATGTCATGTTCCCAGGCCTCAGGGTTCCAGAATCCACCCATGTCATGTTCCCAGGCCTCAGGGTTCCAGAATAAAACCTCAGTCATGTTCCCAGTCCACAGGGGTCCAGAATCAATCCTCAGTTATGTTCCCAGGCCACAGTATTCCACAATCTAAACAGATGTCATGTTCCCAGGCCTCAGGGTTCCAGAATCCACCCATGTCATGTTCCCAGGCCTCAGGGTTCCAGAATCCACCCATGTCATGTTCCCAGGCCTCAGGGTTCCAGAATAAAACCTCAGTCATGTTCCCAGTCCACAGGGGTCCAGAACCAAGGCTCAGTTATGTTCCCAGGCCACAGGGGTCCAGAACCAAGGCTCAGTTATGTTCCCAGGCCACAGTATTCCACAATCTAAACAGATGTCATGTTCCCAGGCCTCAGGGTTCCAGAATCCACCCATGTCATGTTCCCAGGCCTCAGGGTTCCAGAATAAAACCTCAGTCATGTTCCCAGGCCTCAGGGGTCCAGAACCAAGGCTCAGTTATGTTCCCAGGCCACAGTATTCCACAATCTAAACAGATGTCATGTTCCCAGGCCTCAGGGTTTCAGAATCCACCCATGTCATGTTCCCAGGCCTCAGGGTTCCAGAATCCACCCATGTCATGTTAACAGGACACAGGGTTCCAGAATCCACCCATGTCATGTTAACAGGACACAGCGTTCCAGAATCCACCCATGTCATGTTCCCAGGCCTCAGGGTTCCAGAATAAAACCTCAGTCATGTTCCCAGGCCTCAGGGTTCCAGAATCCACCCATGTCATGTTCCCAGGCCTCAGGGTTCCATAATCCACCCATGTCATGTTAACAGGACACAGGGTTCCAGAATCCACCCATGTCATGTTCCCAGGCCTCAGGGTTCCAGAATCCACCCATGTCATGTTAACAGGCCTCAGGGTTCCAGAATCCACCCATGTCATGTTCCCAGGCCTCAGGGTTCCAGAATCCACCCATGTCATGTTCCCAGGCCTCAGGGTTCCAGAATCCACCCATGTCATGTTCCCAGGCCTCAGGGTTCCAGAATAAAACCTCAGTCATGTTCCCAGTCCACAGGGGTCCAGAACCAAGGCTCAGTTATGTTCCCAGGCCACAGGGGTCCAGAACCAAGGCTCAGTTATGTTCCCAGGCCACAGTATTCCACAATCTAAACAGATGTCATGTTCCCAGGCCTCAGGGTTCCAGAATCCACCCATGTCATGTTCCCAGGCCTCAGGGTTCCAGAATAAAACCTCAGTCATGTTCCCAGGCCTCAGGGGTCCAGAACCAAGGCTCAGTTATGTTCCCAGGCCACAGTATTCCACAATCTAAACAGATGTCATGTTCCCAGGCCTCAGGGTTCCAGAATCCACCCATGTCATGTTCCCAGGCCTCAGGGTTCCAGAATCCACCCATGTCATGTTAACAGGACACAGGGTTCCAGAATCCACCCATGTCATGTTAACAGGACACAGCGTTCCAGAATCCACCCATGTCATGTTCCCAGGCCTCAGGGTTCCAGAACCCACCCATGTCATGTTCCCAGGCCTCAGGGTTCCAGAATCCACCCATGTCATGTTCCCAGGCCTCAGGGTTCCAGAATAAAACCTCAGTCATATTCCCAGGCCTCAGGGTTCCAGAATCCACCCATGTCATGTTAACAGGACACAGGGTTCCAGAATCCACCCATGTCATGTTCCCAGGCCTCAGGGTTCCAGAATAAAACCTCAGTCATGTTCCCAGGCCTCAGGGTTCCAGAACCAAGGCTCAGTTATGTTCCCAGGCCACAGTATTCCACAATCTAAACAGATGTCATGTTCCCAGGCCTCAGGGTTCCAGAATCCACCCATGTCATGTTCCCAGGCCTCAGGGTTCCAGAATAAAACCTCAGTCATGTTCCCAGGCCTCAGGGGTCCAGAACCAAGGCTCAGTTATGTTCCCAGGCCACAGGGGTCCAGAACCAAGGCTCAGTTATGTTCCCAGGCCACAGTATTCCACAATCTAAACAGATGTCATGTTCCCAGGCCTCAGGGTTCCAGAATCCACCCATGTCATGTTCCCAGGCCTCAGGGTTCCAGAATCCACCCATGTCATGTTCCCAGGCCTCAGGGTTCCAGAATAAAACCTCAGTCATGTTCCCAGGCCTCAGGGTTCCAGAACCAAGGCTCAGTTATGTTCCCAGGCCACAGTATTCCACAATCTAAACAGATGTCATGTTCCCAGGCCTCAGGGTTCCAGAATCCACCCATGTCATGTTCCCAGGCCTCAGGGTTCCAGAATAAAACCTCAGTCATGTTCCCAGGCCACAGGGGTCCAGAACCAAGGCTCAGTTATGTTCCCAGGCCACAGGGGTCCTGAACCAAGGCTCAGTTATGTTCCCAGGCCACAGTAGTCCACAATCTAAACAGATGTCATGTTCCCAGGCCTCAGGGTTCCAGAATCCACCCATGTCATGTTCCCAGGCCTCAGGGTTCCAGAATCCACCCATGTCATGTTCCCAGGCCTCAGGGGTCCAGAATAAAACCTCAGTCATGTTCCCAGGCCTCAGGGTTCCAGAACCAAGGCTCAGTTATGTTCCCAGGCCACAGTATTCCACAATCTAAACAGATGTCATGTTCCCAGGCCTCAGGGTTCCAGAATCCACCCATGTCATGTTCCCAGGCCTCAGGGTTCCAGAATAAAACCTCAGTCATGTTCCCAGTCCACAGGGGTCCAGAACCAAGGCTCAGTTATGTTCCCAGGCCACAGGGGTCCAGAACCAAGGCTCAGTTATGTTCCCAGGCCACAGGGGTCCAGAATCAATCCTCAGTTATGTTCCCAGGCCACAGTATTCCACAATCTAAACAGATGTCATGTTCCCAGGCCTCAGGGTTCCAGAATCCACCCATGTCATGTTAACAGGACACAGGGTTCCAGAATCCACCCATGTCATGTTAACAGGACACAGGGTTCCAGAATCCACCCATGTCATGTTCCCAGGCCTCAGGGTTCCAGAATAAAACCTCAGTCATGTTCCCAGGCCTCAGGGTTCCAGAATCCACCCATGTCATGTTAACAGGACACAGGGTTCCAGAATCCACCCATGTCATGTTCCCAGGCCTCAGGGTTCCAGAATCCACCCATGTCATGTTAACAGGACACAGGGTTCCAGAATCCACCCATGTCATGTTCCCAGGCCTCAGGGTTCCAGAATAAAACCTCAGTCATGTTCCCAGGCCTCAGGGTTCCAGAATCCACCCATGGCATGTTAACAGGACACAGGGTTCCAGAATCCACCCATGTCATGTTCCCAGGCCTCAGGGTTCCAGAATCCACCCATGTCATGTTAACAGGACACAGGGTTCCAGAATCCACCCATGTCATGTTCCCAGGCCTCAGGGTTCCAGAATCCACCCATGTCATGTTCCCAGGCCTCAGGGTTCCAGAATCCACCCATGTCATGTTCCCAGGCCTCACGGTTCCAGAATAAAACCTCAGTCATGTTCCCAGGCTCAGGGTTCCAGAATCCACCCATGTCATGTTAACAGGACACAGGGTTCCAGAATCCACCCATGTCATGTTCCCAGGCCTCAGGGTTCCAGAATCCACCCATGTCATGTTCCCAGGCCTCAGGGTTCCAGAATAAAACCTCAGTCATGTTCCCAGGCCTCAGGGTTCCAGAATCCACCCATGTCATGTTCCCAGGCCTCAGGGTTCCAGAATCCACCCATGTCATGTTAACAGGACACAGGGTTCCAGAATCCACCCATGTCATGTTCCCAGGCCTCAGGGTTCCAGAATCCACCCATGTCATGTTAACAGGCCTCAGGGTTCCAGAATCCACCCATGTCATGTTCCCAGGCCTCAGGGTTCCAGAATCCACCCATGTCATGTTCCCAGGCCTCAGGGTTCCAGAATCCACCCATATCATGTTCCCAGGCCTCAGGGTTCCAGAATAAAACCTCAGTCATGTTCCCAGTCCACAGGGGTCCAGAACCAAGGCTCAGTTATGTTCCCAGGCCACAGGGGTCCAGAATCAATCCTCAGTTATGTTCCCAGGCCACAGTATTCCACAATCTAAACAGATGTCATGTTCCCAGGCCTCAGGGTTCCAGAATCCACCCATGTCATGTTCCCAAGCCTCAGGGTTCCAGAATAAAACCTCAGTCATGTTCCCAGGCCTCAGGGTTCCAGAACCAAGGCTCAGTTATGTTCCCAGGCCACAGTATTCCACAATCTAAACAGATGTCATGTTCCCAGGCCTCAGGGTTCCAGAATCCACCCATGTCATGTTCCCAGGCCTCAGGGTTCCAGAATCCACCCATGTCATGTTAACAGGACACAGGGTTCCAGAATCCACCCATGTCATGTTAACAGGACACAGGGTTCCAGAATCCACCCATGTCATGTTCCCAGGCCTCAGGGTTCCAGAATCCACCCATGTCATGTTCCCAGGCCTCAGGGTTCCAGAATAAAACCTCAGTCATGTTCCCAGTCCACAGGGGTCCAGAATCAATCCTCAGTTATGTTCCCAGGCCACAGTATTCCACAATCTAAACAGATGTCATGTTCCCAGGCCTCAGGGTTCCAGAATCCACCCATGTCATGTTCCCAGGCCTCAGGGTTCCAGAATCCACCCATGTCATGTTCCCAGGCCTCAGGGTTCCAGAATAAAACCTCAGTCATGTTCCCAGTCCACAGGGGTCCAGAACCAAGGCTCAGTTATGTTCCCAGGCCACAGGGGTCCAGAACCAAGGCTCAGTTATGTTCCCAGGCCACAGTATTCCACAATCTAAACAGATGTCATGTTCCCAGGCCTCAGGGTTCCAGAATCCACCCATGTCATGTTCCCAGGCCTCAGGGTTCCAGAATAAAACCTCAGTCATGTTCCAAGGCCTCAGGGGTCCAGAACCAAGGCTCAGTTATGTTCCCAGGCCACAGTATTCCACAATCTAAACAGATGTCATGTTCCCAGGCCTCAGGGTTTCAGAATCCACCCATGTCATGTTCCCAGGCCTCAGGGTTCCAGAATCCACCCATGTCATGTTAACAGGACACAGGGTTCCAGAATCCACCCATGTCATGTTAACAGGACACAGCGTTCCAGAATCCACCCATGTCATGTTCCCAGGCCTCAGGGTTCCAGAATAAAACCTCAGTCATGTTCCCAGGCCTCAGGGTTCCAGAATCCACCCATGTCATGTTCCCAGGCCTCAGGGTTCCATAATCCACCCATGTCATGTTAACAGGACACAGGGTTCCAGAATCCACCCATGTCATGTTCCCAGGCCTCAGGGTTCCAGAATCCACCCATGTCATGTTAACAGGCCTCAGGGTTCCAGAATCCACCCATGTCATGTTCCCAGGCCTCAGGGTTCCAGAATCCACCCATGTCATGTTCCCAGGCCTCAGGGTTCCAGAATCCACCCATGTCATGTTCCCAGGCCTCAGGGTTCCAGAATAAAACCTCAGTCATGTTCCCAGTCCACAGGGGTCCAGAACCAAGGCTCAGTTATGTTCCCAGGCCACAGGGGTCCAGAACCAAGGCTCAGTTATGTTCCCAGGCCACAGTATTCCACAATCTAAACAGATGTCATGTTCCCAGGCCTCAGGGTTCCAGAATCCACCCATGTCATGTTCCCAGGCCTCAGGGTTCCAGAATAAAACCTCAGTCATGTTCCCAGGCCTCAGGGGTCCAGAACCAAGGCTCAGTTATGTTCCCAGGCCACAGTATTCCACAATCTAAACAGATGTCATGTTCCCAGGCCTCAGGGTTCCAGAATCCACCCATGTCATGTTCCCAGGCCTCAGGGTTCCAGAATCCACCCATGTCATGTTAACAGGACACAGGGTTCCAGAATCCACCCATGTCATGTTAACAGGACACAGCGTTCCAGAATCCACCCATGTCATGTTCCCAGGCCTCAGGGTTCCAGAACCCACCCATGTCATGTTCCCAGGCCTCAGGGTTCCAGAATCCACCCATGTCATGTTCCCAGGCCTCAGGGTTCCAGAATAAAACCTCAGTCATATTCCCAGGCCTCAGGGTTCCAGAATCCACCCATGTCATGTTAACAGGACACAGGGTTCCAGAATCCACCCATGTCATGTTCCCAGGCCTCACGGTTCCAGAATAAAACCTCAGTCATGTTCCCAGGCCTCAGGGTTCCAGAACCAAGGCTCAGTTATGTTCCCAGGCCACAGTATTCCACAATCTAAACAGATGTCATGTTCCCAGGCCTCAGGGTTCCAGAATCCACCCATGTCATGTTCCCAGGCCTCAGGGTTCCAGAATAAAACCTCAGTCATGTTCCCAGGCCTCAGGGGTCCAGAACCAAGGCTCAGTTATGTTCCCAGGCCACAGGGGTCCAGAACCAAGGCTCAGTTATGTTCCCAGGCCACAGTATTCCACAATCTAAACAGATGTCATGTTCCCAGGCCTCAGGGTTCCAGAATCCACCCATGTCATGTTCCCAGGCCTCAGGGTTCCAGAATCCACCCATGTCATGTTCCCAGGCCTCAGGGTTCCAGAATAAAACCTCAGTCATGTTCCCAGGCCTCAGGGTTCCAGAATCCACCCATGTCATGTTAACAGGACACAGGGTTCCAGAATCCACCCATGTCATGTTCCCAGGCCTCAGGGTTCCAGAATCCACCCATGTCATGTTCCCCGGCCTCAGGGTTCCAGAATAAAACCTCAGTCATGTTCCCAGGCCTCAGGGTTCCAGAATCCACCCATGTCATGTTAACAGGACACAGGGTTCCAGAATCCACCCATGTCATGTTCCCAGGCCTCAGGGTTCCAGAATCCACCCATGTCATGTTAACAGGACACAGGGTT